>NC_056741.1:1790649725-1790709725 GCF_019279795.1 Protopterus annectens | reverse complement strand
AATTGATTAACATCTCCTAGCATCCTTTAAATGAAGGAAGACAAAGAGGAGGTGGGAGGGAAATATTTGGAAAGATAGTGAAAGGAAACTTTTAGGGAAGGTTTGTATACTATAAGTCTGAAAAGTTACTAAAGGCACAAGTCTAAAAAAAGAGTTTGCTATTCCAGAAAAAAAAAGGAGCCCACTTTGGTTTCATGAATTTAATCACAAGATGTATAATATTGTTCACAGTACATTACAAGCAAGTTTTCAGTTAATCTCAATCTACACAGCTCTTTTTACAGGCAGGCTGCATGTAATAATCCAGAGCTGTATGTTCCAGATCTGTCCTGAAAATGTTCAAAGTCTGGTGTTCTTATTATAAACTGTTTGTTGCATTTCCTGGGCTCTCTACATGTGCTCATTTACTTTTGGCATAACCAGCACTAGTCTATTCTACAAACTTACATACTGTTCTGGAAAACATGAAGGTCCTACTGACCATCCTGATATCGGGCAATTTCAATTACCCTACCATTAACTTGGAAAACTACTCGAGTACAAAGTCCCAGGCCCAGCGCTTCCTGGAATTCATCAACTCAAATGCCCTGGATCAGCTGGTAAACTCCCCTACCTGAGGTGAAAACATATTGGACCTGGTCATCACCAACATGGGCAACAGGTGTTCCACACCGGAGGTCACCCCATCACTGGTTAGATCAGACCATAAACTAATCACTCTGTATGTCCAGACCCCACCACCACCCCAACTAAGGAAACCACAGTAAAAAACTAGCAAACTTCACCTAACTTAAGACAGAGGCGGTAGGTTTCACAGCCCCCATGCTACAGGATAACGCTGCCCAAGATGCAGAAACCTTTACAAATGCACTCTATGAGCACCTACAAGGAAGCATGGATCGTGCCATCCCTAGCAAAACCAAGACTCACTCCACTAAGAGAAGGAAACCAGTCTGGTGGACCCCTGCCATAAACAGGCTATACAATAGAAGGAGGAAACTAGTTCAGAAAAAAAGCAAATCACAAGAAGGAAAGACATCCCTGATCAGTATCAGTAAGAAACTAAGGTCCCTCATAAAATCATCCAAGGCTAACTTCAAAAGAAAAATAGCCAAGGATTCAAAAGATAACCATAAAGCCTTCTTTAGCTATGTTAAGAATCTAAGTGGCAACTAGCAGATATGCACTGAACTAGTGCAAAATATTACAAAATATACTGAACCTGCTGACATTGCCAACATCCTGGCAGATAGATTCAGTGCAAACTTCACCCCCTCTCACCCCCAAAAGGGCCCACAACAATACCAGAAAAGTGTAGTGTCCCACAAATCACAGACGCACAGGTGAAAACAGCCCTTTCAAAAGCCAAAAACACAGCATCAATGGGGCCAGATGGTGTCCCAGGCTGTGTATTGCACAAACTACGGAACAAACCCCCCCCACCTAAACACGCTGCTCAGCCACAGCCTCTCCACAGGCTATGTGCCCATAGAATGGTGCACAGCAATGGTTATTCCACTCCACAAAGGAGGGGCCACAACTGACCCTGGTAACTATCGCCCCATAAGCCTGACTAGACTGGTCTGCAAGTGTATGGAGCACATCATCATGGAACTCATTAACATAGACATTGGGAACCTCCAAACACTTGACCCGACCCAGTTCATCTTTGTTAAGGGCAGATTATGCCTACTAAACCTGGTTGACTTCTTCGAGACAGTCACCAAGGTCATAAAGAAGGGAAAGGTTGTTCACACAGCCTAGCTTGACCTCGCCAAGGCTTTCGACACCATTCCCCACTCGGGTATTACAGAAAAACTCACCAGCCTGAACATAAACCCCTACATCACGAGATGGGTTGCCAACTGGCTTACAGACAGAACTCACACGGTAAGAATAGCAGGCTCCAGGTCTGACTCTAAACCAGTCACAAGTGGTGTCCCGCAAGGCTTGGTCCTGGGAACCCTACTGTTCGGCATATACTTCTCAGAAGTACAGACAAACACAGGAGGACTATGGCTAACTAAGTTCACTGATGACTGCAAACTGGGAGCCATAATTGACTCTCCGGGTGACATGGACATCCTCCAAAAGGGCCTTACTGAGACGGACACCTGGTGTCAAAGTTATGGCCTCAAGCTAAATGCCAAAAAATGCATAGTCATCCCGTTTGGGAAAAACAAAACACCCACGAACTACCACATAGGTGGCAGCCCCCTTAATACAGAAAAGGTAATAAGAGATCTGGGGACCCAGGTAGATAGTAATCTCTCCTTTGACAATCATATTGCCAAAGTAGTTAGGAAATTTTTCTATGTGGCCCATCTAATTACTAAAGGGTTCGCATCTAGAAATAAAGAGGTTATAGTGCCCCTCTACTCTTCACTCATCAGACCCGTCATAGAGTACAATGCCCCATTTGGGATGTACCTCACAAGACACTTCCAATAGCTGGAAAGACCACAAAAGTACCTCACCAAGAGGATTACTGGTCTCAAACATATGTCCTATGCAGCCCAACTGAAAAAACTCTGGCTGTACTCAGTGGCATATTACTTACTCAGAGGTGATCTCTGCCTGACTTACAAAGCCATGCTCCACCTAAAGAAATCCAAGTCACTGCGAGCCACGCGCTCTAGTGAGCTAAATCTCACCACAATAAAAATAGAACATGCCGGAGGAATAATTTCCTGTCACAGAGACTCCTCATGCTTTGGAACAAAATTCCAAACTACATTAGGCAGAGCCCCTCACTAACACTCTTCAACAGAAACCTTGACAAGTGGATGGGTAACAGAAAATACACCCCTGGGATCACTTCATTGGCTCTGCTTGACAGAGGATCAGTTAATTAATCAATGGGCTGGCGAAAGCCGACACACTCTGGCTAGGCTTATAAATGCCCTTGGGCAGATAGCCTAGTACCTACCTATGGACCTATGTTGTGCTTTTAAATGGTGTCTCCTCTTCTCCGCACATTTCCGTAGCAATGTTAAGCAGTCCACTGGGGTGCCTGCCAAATTCAGTTGAATCTTCTGGTACCTCTCTTATATCAGACAGAAAGTAGGGTAACAACTAGCTCTAGTTCTTCCCATCTGTGTTAGTAACTTTTCTTAGTATGGACTTAAGTGTTTTACTGACCCACTCTACTAATATATCCATCATTCTGTAGATGGCATACTGATTTTATCAAATATTAAAACCAACCCTCTGTCAATAGGCTTAGCATTAGCTTTGTACAATGGCAATTGCTACATTTTACTAGTGGTCCCTCAATGTCTATTGCAATATGTTCAAATGGCACCTCTATAATAGACATTGGGATCAATTGACTCTTAAATCCAGTAAAGTGTGCAGTTTTTAGTTATTCTGTACAAAAATTACAAAAAAATGTTCTATCTCTTTCATTATACTTGGCCAGTAAAATCTGGCTAATACTTGTGCCTTAGTTGTGTTGATCCTCAGTTGACCTCCTAACATTTGACTGCAGGCTAGCTTCATTAATAGTGTGCTATAAGGATTTGGCAATAACAACTGATATTGTTCTTCCAAGTCTTTCTTTATGTTATATAAGAGATCTTCCTTCAACTCAAAATAAGAGTTAAGAAGTAAAGGGAATATCTTGTTCACTATCTTCTCATTCCTACATGAGTAAGAGCATAGTCTTTCTATCACCATAAATGCATACAACCACTACATTTTTGTTTGTTATCAAAATTATGCTTACATAATGGAGGTTCCATGACATGGGTAATCGTGCTTCCAGAGCCTAGTCTAGCAGGATTTGAACTGCTTCCCCTTCCAAAAATATAGTACATCTCACAATCTTTGTTGTAACACAAAGACATAAAGCTAACTCAATTATTCTAGTTGTGTTCTTGTCATAATCCACAAGAACATGTTCACATTTAGCATGCATTTCAGTTTTCAAATTTTTACTACCAGCATTTTCTTTAGCATTAGTGTCACAAAATGTTGCAATATGACCCCTCCCACCACACTTGGAATAAGTTAACCTATTACTTATTGCTTTTTATTTCACAGAAGACAGAACATTTTATATTGCAATTTTAGACTTTGAAGTAGACAATTCACTTTTAAACATAGTATCATCAACTAATAAACATTCTGCTAAAGTTACTAGCTTGTCAAAGTTCTTGGGACCTCTTTGTGATACCAATTTCTTCATATCATTAGACAAACATTTTAAAATATGTCTTCTTCTTGACTTTTGATATTTCTTTTTATTGTTGCTATCGGGTTCTAACGATAGCTTTAAAATATGTTTTAACTCAAGTATCTGGGATATTATCAGTTTGTCAACATTAAAAGTTAAGTTATAAAACGTTATGGCTTACACTTTAGAGAGCATACCAGCCCTAGCCAATTGTTCTTTTTGTTTGACATACTGTGTGTAATGAGTTCCCTCCATATCCATAAACAAGTGTTATTCCTCTTCTGTCATCTGGAATAATGGGATTTTCACCCCCTCTGATAAGTCTCAGTTTTCTTGGGTGGCATATTGTTCAAGAGTCACCTGGTAGAATTCTACATCATCCTTTTTGCTCAGTTTCTTTATAGCAGCCACATTTCTAGGGATAAAAATTACATTAGCTAGTCCAATCAACTCATGTTATAATTTTAGACTCCATAACTGTTTTTTAGCAGTTCCTCCATGTTTTTGGTTAATCGGGGATATTCCAAGAACAGCATCAAAAACAAATGACTTGTTAGTAAGTGCACAAAAAACAGCAGCAAAATGCCTTAGGGAAACAGTCTTCTTCACATGAACATTGCATCCACTTTGCAAGGAAATATTAGCCAAATGGGTTATGCATGTCACAGCAGAGACATTGTAAAGAGCAGTAAAATAGCAGGTCCTTAACCAAACTGTTCATGCACACATCACCTGTAAAAGTCTGAAAGGACACTGGAGGCACAAGTATATAAACAGAGGATTATTATTGTGGAAATAAATAAAAATAGCCTACATTTGCTTCATAAAACAATGGATAATATCTTCAATATTGGTTGCAGCACCCTGCAAGTAAGTTTTCAGTTCCTAGAAGTGTCTCCGCCAACTTTATATCACAGTATCTCATAGCCCTTTTTTACAATCAAGTTCTGTGTAATAGTCCTCAGCTGCATGCATCAAACAACCCTTTGTCCCAGTTCTTCACCAAAGATTATTCCAGCAAGTTAAATCACCAAAAGGCTCTGACTTGGCTAATGAACTCCAGAACTCCTGGGTCTTCAGGCAAGCTCTTGCTTACTTCACTCTGAACACCTGACTGAGGAAATGACTTCTTGAATTCTTGCTATAAAGCTTTATGCAAGCAGTAACAGGCAAATAGCTAGTTAATACATTCATTTCATGGATGAAGTACTGATAGAATTTCTCAAATATCACTTTGCATATTTTTAAATGCACATTCCCCATTTTACTTTATCCAGCATATTATAGCGGATAATCCGATGGTTACAAGAGAAGTGTGATTAATAAAATGGGTAATGTGGAGGGAGAAGTGAGTAGATGAAAAATTATTGAAAATACCAGCTCATCAATACAGCCATCAGCTTTTGGACCTTACTTCAGTGACAGAAGTCGGACATTGGAAGGTACCCTGAGCATATATAGGGAAGTAATAAAGACATGATTCTGCACATTGCCACCTGTTCTTCTTCTAGAAATGGGGGATCTATGAGCATGCCCAAGTACTTCAGCATCAATTGGTTGTTGCCAGACAGTAATACAAGACATCAACATTTAAAAGTCAGCTCTAAAGGTTATGTCATCACAGCCAGTTAGTCAAGTCAAATGTATGCAACTGTGGTAGTTAATATAATGCAACAGACGTAACTGCCAATCAGGAGGCATGAATGCCATATTACTTCATATATTTGTCATTCAGAGAGTCACACCTAATCTGGTCATTAAGATCTATGGAATGCTGAATAAAAAACTTATAATCTAAGGCAGAAAGTTATTTTTTATAAAGCATAGCCTTTATACGGTGTGAAAAGGTTGGCAGATATGATTTGGCAAAGATTTTCCCTGAAGAAGAATGATGTCTTCTTATGTATAATCTGTAGCTGATAACCAAAACAATGCTTATCCAGTTTATGTTTACCTTCAGAAAGGTAGTATCTTCTTCAACCACATTCTAGTCTTTATGTAAGCCTCCAAAGGACATGAACATGGTAATACTAAGGTATTCTAGTAAGTGAGGACTTGCATGAAATGGGACATGTTGTTCCAGAGAGCTTCATGTCACAACTGTAAACATCAGGAATTCAGTTTCCATCTGTGTTCAAACACTGAAGCTCCCCATAGACCCTGCACAAGGAGCTTTACCCCATGCATCTCCTTAATTAACATAATCGTTCTTAAGTTCACTGCATCTGTAGGAAAAATAATTCTGCAGTAACCTCCTTCACAAATACTGCATTCTGCATTGGTCTCAAAAGGCAAAAGTGACCACTGCTACCATAGCCTTAATCACCCATGTTAGGGGTACAAAAGGACCTTACCAAATACAAAAACCACTGTTCTAATTGTTACATAGCAATTCTTGGTTTTAACCAGCTCATGATTAGGGAACCTAACTAAGGTGAACTCTAAGCAGAAGAGGTGATTTGATAACCAGCTCCACCACCAAGACAGAGATTACCACATCTTGCTGGAATACCAAGTGCATGCCCTTTATAATTAAAGCAGTAATCACCTAATTTAACCAAAGTCCATGCGCAAATGTGAGGAATTATATAGTTAAGGGCTGCTGACTCATTTAATCCCTAATACATGAATCACCCCAAATTATAATTTGGGAGAAACAGCACAGACTAGAAGAGAAACACTAAATCGTGGTAAAAATATCCTCACACTGAGTAAAATAGTGTCTGATGCAGGGAATACAAGGTGGGAGTAAGTGCTTTACTCGGGTCGGTTACTTCTGTGGCTAACCACATTCTTGGGCCATTAATATTTAAAGAATAATACCTAGATATGATGGACTTCTAATATGGCTGTACATTGAGGGACAGCTTAATTCTAGCTCTCCCAGTGTGAAAACAGAAACTCAGCATAGAAGGCCAGTAGACTTTTGTGTTTATAGGTAAATTTCAGTAACTAGCTAGTAAGTATAATGCCTGGATGCCAGGAAAAAAGAAATAAAATGGACCTGAAAAAAATCAGCTACAAAAAGTAAGGAAGAAACACTGACTGGAGAAAGTTCTACAGCAGCTCACAGTGCAGTGGTGCAGTGGTATCGTTGTCGCCTCACAGCAAGAGATTCTCCAATTTGATTCTTGGCTGGAGTGTCATCTGTGCAGAGTCTGCATGTCCTCCGTGCATTTGTGTGGGTTTTCTTCAGGTACTGCAGTTTCCTCCCACGTTACAAAGACATGTGTCTGGAGCATTTCTCCCTGGGCCTCCACTGAAAATTGGTTTTGTTCCATGTTGGACTTTCCGGGTAAACAAATGTTAAATAAATAATCCTTCAGCAAAAAGCAATGCAACCTCAAGACATGACTTCCAGGAACCTAAAGGAAGATCTAAGACAACTGCACACAGACCTGGCTAAAAATAAACAAAAAATACTGATGGAGTATATCAACACAAACAACAAAAGGCTGGAAAAATGGAAGAAGCTTTAAACAGATATTCAGTTGAGATGACAAAGCTGCAAAAATCAGAGGTTGAAATGAAGAAAGACCTGGCTAAATATGAGACTGCTCAGGATGAGATGTTCCAAAAAAATCATAGAATTAGAGGACATAGCACATAGATTAAACCTGAGATTTGCAGCTATACCAGAGAAGCTGGAAGGAACAGACTGCATTCATTTTATGAAAGCACAAATAAGCAACTGATATTCCATGGCAGGAGTTGTTAGTTGAAAGGCCACATTGTGTGTATGCTCCAAACCTGCCTCTGAGAAAGCAACCTAGACCTTAAATAGTAAAGATGCAATCCTACCAACAGAAGGAGTTGATTTTGACAAAACTATGGCAGAAGGACAAAGAACTAAAAGTGAGAGACAGCAGAGTGTTTGTGGAGAATGATTACCTATTATACACTAGGCAAAAGAGGAGTACATTTATTCTACTATTCAGGGAATGCTGAGACAGAGGAGATGCAGGTGTGAGATTCAAACTGCTGTATCCAGCTGTCTTCAAGGTATTCTTCCCTGGAGGGACAATGTCATTTTTTCATGGAGTACATGCTAAGGAGGAAATACAAAGTCTGTCCAACAAAAAGTGAGCTGTGAAACAGAAAACGATTCTGCATCTTGTTCTTCTGGTAATAAAGACCACAGAGAGACTGAACCTGTGAAACCTTTTACAATGCTTCAAAGGAAAGTAGAGAGAAGGAAGGGAGCAGAAGAGTTGACTAGAACAATTGAGAGTACATTCAAAATGAAGCAGAGACAGGATTTGGGAGATGGAAAACCAGTAAATTAATTTGGTATTACAATGCAATAATTATATTTGTGAAATACAACAAAACAAGAAAATCTGGAAATAATGGACTTTTTCATAATTTGTTGGACTTGTAAGGGACTAAACCATATGCCCTACTTCATGTCATTAATGTTCAGAAAAATGCTTTGAGATGGAGAAGAGAGGGGAGAAAATTAACTGTAAGTAAAGAAAAAATTCTTAGTAGTATATTTTTCTGGTATATTGTTTTTTGCATGCTATAAAGTAGTTTTCTCAGTTATTTTTAAGTGTAATGGGGATTATAAACAGGTGCTGATGTTTTTTTTTTCTTTTCTTTCTCCCTTCTTGCTTTCTTCTTGTTCAGTTTTAAGAAATGTAGGCACTGCAATTTAAAAAAAGCCTGGTTAAAAGAGCATGACAAAAGAAAAAAATAATGTGCCTTTTCTCATTCTTGCATGGGAGAATTACTGGATTAAGCACCTTAGATTGATTTAGTAACACATTTTAAGAGAAAGCAAGTAAATGAAAAGAATATTGAATATTATGATGCATTTTTCTAGCAAATTAATGTATGCTTAGTAGCAATTCTGTATATAGTCCTCATGTCTCCATGGAAACAATCTGATAAAGAGAAATTGACTGTCTGGTTCTCATGTCTCCATGCAGACAATCTGATACAGAGAAACTGGTTACTGTCTGGTGGGGAGTGATTGGCTGGGTGGAAAAAAAAAAAAGAGAAATTGGCTAGGAGATAATGTTTTCTGAAAGCATTCAGGGGTTTTCCCAGCTGGGAGAGCTATAAAGATAAGACAAAACCAGTTAGTGCTTAGTATAAGCACAGGCTGCACCATGCATCTTAGCATGGAAAACCTTTCTTTTAGGTTAACCCACGTCTATGAGTCTGGCTGTCAATATGGGACATTTGTTCCTATTAGGGGGGTAAAACTTCAATATTTGAAGATGTATATAGTGTTGCGTGTTAGTATTAAGCTAATAGGTTTGAGGGGATATTGGGGATTTGTTTGTTTCCTTGCTTGTCTTTTTTTTTGAGGGCTTTCAGTAAAACAAAACTTTGTAAGATGTGACAGGCTCAAATAAATATGACAAGAAACAACTGTATAACAGTTCAACTGACCAAACAGTGTACGCATGTAACACAAAGGCTAGAACAAGACATTTAATAAAAAAGTGTTATAAATAAAAGTTGGGAATAATAACTTTTTTAATACAATGATGCTTTCTGTAATGTCTTTAAATGCTAATGGTCTCACAGATAAATACAAAAAGAATGAGTAGTGAATGATATTAAAAATGCAGAGTACAAATAACTATGTTACAGGAGACACACTTGAAAACAACTGTGAATTTGAGAAAGAAAGCTTTTCAATGTGATTATTCAGTGCAAAATACCTGTGACAAAGGAAAAGGGGAGTACTTGTATTAATTGCAAGAATATCTCCAATAGTGATAGAATAGGATAAAAAAGATAATAATGGCAGATTTGTAGTACTAAAGGGCTACTGGCAAAGGAGGAGGATTACATTCGCATGTATTTATATTCCACCTAAAACTGAAAAAAATGGAGCTAAAAAATTCTGGGAGAAATAATCAGTTTGCAGCAAGGAATATTACTTATAGGTGGGGACTAGAATTTGGTTTGCAGCAGTGAAGATGTGTTTGGGAGGCTCATAGGGGAAATTATAACAAAGGAGGATAGATTTTTAAAGATATTTATGAAAATATTTGGCATGTTAGATGTGAATGTAGTAATAGCAGTTCAGAGTAAATTTACATATCATACCCCAAGATATAAAAACTGGGTTAGGTTAGACAGAATTTGCATTTCACAAGGATATGTTTAATTGAAGGCCTTGATAAGCACCTAATAACTATTTCAGATCACGCACCAATAATAACTAAAATAAAAACACACAGTGATTAAATAAAAATGAGACACTGGCAAGGAGAGAGGAATTTAAGAAATGGGTAGTGAAGATTATTCAGGAGCTATTCGAGTGGATAGAAATTTCTCCTGAAAATATAGCTGGCAAGTGGGATAAAATTAAGATGGATTTTAAAAACAGGGTGGACATAAAAGAAAAGAGGCTATGGATAAGAAGTAACAAGAATTATTTAGAGGAACTGACAAATGTCAAAGTGTTGCAGAATAGGGGGAATCTCACAGAACAAGAAAAGGATCGACTGCAGAATGAGAAGCAGAAAATATCACCTCGATAATATGCACAAGTTTTGAAAGATTACTGTTAAGCAATTGTTTTTTAATACTAACACTAGAGTGCAAAAACTTCTAGCATGACGACTCAGGCAACAGAAAGTGGAAAGAGTTGATGCCAAGCTCAGGAAGCCTATAACAAAGAAGGTAACAAGAGATCTTGTAGAGATATTAGAAATATTTCAGAAATTCTATGAAAGCCAGTATAAAGCAGAGAAATATGGAAATCAAGAAAAAAATACAAATGGAAATGTTTATGCAAGAATTAAATATGCCAAGGTTAGAGGTAGATGAGGCTCAATTACTAATAGGATAGGAGAAGATGAGATAAAAATTGTGATGTATAACCAATCTACAGGAAAGTCCCCAGGAATAGATGGTATTCCTGTAGATGTTTGGAAGCTAGGAGAAAAAAAACTGTTAAAGATTTGGAAGGTTTTGTTTAACAGTATTTTAAGAGGTGGAGAAGTACCAACATCCTGGAAGAAAGCAATGATAGCTGTAATAGCTAAAGAGGGTAAAGATCCATCAGATCCAGCTTTATAAAGGTCCATTTCAATACTAAACCATGATTATGAAGAGTTCATGTCTATAATGGCTAAAAGAATGGCAAACGTAATGCCAATATTGATAGATATGGATCAATGTGGTTTTGTGTTGGGGAGGCAAACATCTGACAACATTAACGCAACATTGATGATCCAGAGGGAAGCAGAATGTAAGAAAATACCATTGTTGTTGGTGGGACTTGATGCAGAGAAAGCATTTGACAGAGTAAACTGAGACTTTATGAGCAGGACAAAGGAAGCATTTGCATTTCCTGAAAAAAAATACAAGGTTGATTAGGAGGATATATGAGGGATCATAGGCGAAAATTAAAGTGGGTGGGGTGTTCTCTGATAATTTCTGATTGAGCAGAGGAACCAGGAAGGGGTGCCCTCTTTCCCCTTTGTTATTTGCATTATATTTAGAACCACTTGCAAAGAAAATAAGGGACTCAGAAATTCAAGGATATAATTGGTATGGTAGTCAAGAAAAGCTGGCTCTGTTTGCAGATGATATTATCTTACACCTGACAAAACCAGAGAGAGACATTACAGTGTTGTGGAACATTTTGAGTCAGTTTCATATCTTTTCAGGATACAAAATGAATGAAGTTAAAACAAAGGCAATAGCGGTAAATAATGTACCCACACATGAACTGGTTCAGCAATGTCTATATTTATGGGGATATGATAAAATGGAGTATTTGGGAATATGGATTAAAAATTATTCTGGTGTGGCAGCTAAGGATATGTGGGAAGAGGAATATGGATTAAAATGATTCTGGTGTGGCAGCTAAGGATATGTGGGAAGAGATTAAACAAAATATAATACAAAAACTGAGAAAATGGAAACTTTGTTATATGGATATGAATAGTAATTATAAGCAGTTAAAATGATTTTAGTCCTTTTAATCTTATACATAGGTTAGGCATATTTTTATCAACCAGAGAAGAGGCTGTGGACAACAATTAATAAAGAGCTAAAAGACTTTATCTGGGAGGGGAAGATGGCAAGAGTCAAGCGGGATAAGCTGATTCTTCCAGTAGAACAGGGCAGATTGGGATTCCCAAACTGAAGGGATATTTCAGAGCTGCACAGTTAAGGCTCCTATACATAGCCCAAGCAGAAAACAAAAATCCAAAGTGGAAAGGGATGATGATGAAACAGGGGAGAAGCTGAAGAAACAAGGAGAGACTAGGATTTTGGATGCAGGCCTTTAAGGAGAATAACAATAATCATAAAGAATATTATATCCATAAAGTAGCAGAAAGTATCCTAAGTACTAAGCCAACATGGGAATGGAAAAAAGAGATTTTGTTGATAGGGATGACTGCAATTAGAGATATAGACAATAGGCAAGAGGGGGCTGGAATTTATTGGAGAAAAATGGCAAAGGAAACAAGGCATTGTGAGCAAATAACTAGAGAGGGAAATATGATAGACTGGGCACATGCCAATAATTTATTTGGACTGCAGGTTACAGATTGCATTCCCTATCAAGTACTGATATCAGAGTATAAGCAAAGAGAAAGAAATAGGGGGCTCTAAATGAAAGACCAGCACTGGTAGAGTTTTTAGTGGAATCTAGACCAGAAGCTGCCATTAAAAAGGAATAATTAGTGGAGTGTATAAAATATTGCATGATAAGAATAAGAATCAATGAGAGGAGCTTAGAAAGGATTGGGAAGAGAGACTGGATAAGCAATTCACAAAGAAACAATAGGAGGATATATGTATGTCTCCTAAATATGCAGCAAAATCTAGAGGATTTAGGATTTTTGCTTGGAAATGTTTACATAAATATTTTATACGCCAAGTAGACGCCAAAGATTTTTTCCTCATGTAGACAGCAAATGTTGGAGGTGTAATGGGGAAGAAAGAGGTAACTGGGAACATATTTTCTGGCAGTGTGTTGAGCTAGCAGACTTTAAGGATTCCCTGCACTGTCTGAGATGTTGGGTGGGCAGATTGGTGTGACGAGGGAGTTGATTTTTCTGAGCTATGATAAAGAATCGGAACTGCTTAGACATTGTAAGGCATTGCTGTATCTAATTATGGTGGCTGCTAAAAAAGCAATTACTAGAAATGGAAATCAAAATCTAAACTAACTATACTATAAGTAGTGAATATAATAACAGAGACAAAACAACTGGAATTGAAATCTTTAGAAAAGGGTAGGAGCAAACTACATAGGAAAAAATGGGAGTTGTCGGAAAAATACATACAGGGGAGGAATAAGGTTGAAAAGAAGGCAGGACTTAAATGAGCTATGCAATGTTTGACTGGAAATGATTGTGCAGATTATAAGTGGTGTATAATGTTTGCAAAAGGGAGTGTTTCAGTGTGGTTTGTGATGTAAAATGCTTAAAGATACCAAAGCAGGAACAGTTGGCAAAGCCGTTGCAATTAAATTCCACAAAGCGAATACAAGTTTAGCGCTTTCTTTCACTTTTAATGTAAAATGTGAACTTCATCAGAAAAACGGGAACACTCCCTTGTTCCCGTTTTATATAAAAAAACAGGAAATGATGTCATACAATTAATTAAATCAGAAATCCATTACATTGATATTTTACATTCAAAACATTGTCTATGATTTTCTAAAACCTTATTTTATAAACAATTCATTAGGCGTCAATATTTACATTCTAAATTGTTAAAAAGTATTTGCCTATATATAATATACTAATATCTACTCAAAAAATATATGTAAATATATATATATATATATATATATATGTATACTTGGGTGTATACAATTTATCATAAAAATTATATCCTAAAATAAACACTTTTAAATACTGAATTTATGAGTTGTAAATGTGAATAAATTATGAAATGTAAATAAATTAACAAAAAAAATATATATATATACATATATATATATATATATATGTATATGTCTCTAATTAACAATATAAAATTATTAGGTGTAACTTTGTATATATGTCTTATTGTTTTAAACCAAGTCAACATCAAAAAAGACACATCGGTTCCATGAATACTATAAATCAATAATGAATATCCAAGATGTAATAACTGACCAACAAACGTGCTCCAGATGAAACAAACTTAGGTCAGTATGTCTGATCTATCTATATACTAAAAAAACATTTAATATTTATAGTTTCATTCAAACCCGGGGGTGAATCCGCCCCTAGCAATAACTGCCACAAAGCCTCTCTTTGCTCTAACTTATTGTTCACGTCCCCCATTAACATACTTTTGTCTACTTGATCTAATACAAAAAAATTCAAATTTTTTGAAGTCATCACATATTTGAGCATGTCTAGCCAAAGAGCTATTAATATCCTTGTTCTTAATTGCCAGAATATGTTCATAAATTCGGCGTTTCAAAACTCTTATTGTTTTGCCAATATAATAACTTCCACATGTGACACAAAGTGCTAAATATACCACGTGATCACTATTACAGTTGTAATATTTATATGCCCAAAAGATTCTATTTGGATGTTTTAATGTCATAAATGAAGTGTTACTAATATAGCGACGCTGCCTACAATCCTTACATGAAAAAGTTCCCTTCTTATTACTTACTTCTCTAGTGATTGTATCTCTACTCTGATTGTTATATTCTAACATTTTCTTTACATTTATCACATTCTTATAAGTGAATTTAGGTGTAATACCTAAACATGACATAATATATTGTTTATAAAATAAGGTTTTAGAAAATCATAGACAATGTTTTGAATGTAAAATATCAATGTAATGGATTTCTGATTTAATTAATTGTATGACATCATTTCCTGTTTTTTATATAAAACGGGAACAAGGGAGAGTTCCCGTTTTTCTGATGAAGTTCACATTTTACATTAAAAGTGAAAGAAAGCGCTAAACTTGTATTCACTTTGTGGAATTTAATTGCAACGGCTTTGCCAACTGTTCCTGCTTTGGTATCTTTTATCGTTTTTCGGCTAGTCCGAGTTTGTGGTTTTATGTTTGAAAACAGTACGGTTTGGCAGTTGTTTTGCATTTGATGGCCACGGAAGCATTCTCCCAGGATAACCTATTGGATGTTTCGATTTATCCGACGCCCAGCTTGGACGGAGCTGTTAGAGCTGTGGAGCGCAAGCAGTCCAAGGGGTCCGAACAGGATTTAATAGACACTATCACTGAAATAGTGAAAAACTGTTTAAAAAGTGAAGTAAGCAGAACGGTTGTAAAATCTTCCGGAGAGGCAGAACATGTCACTCAACAAGGTAACCACAAGACTTTTAAATCTGTTGTTAACAATAATGACAATAATGGTTTAACATCAGTAACTGGTCTTGAAAACGGAAGTTCCACTAGATTTACGGGCAATGTATGGGGTTATGTTTGCTCGGAAACTGACAATCCGTTTAAAAACATTCGAGAAGTGCCAGTTTTTAGTGCAGCGAATAGTTCAAATAGCGACAACTCACAAGCTTGCAAGAAACTTGTTTTCACTTTGGAGAGACTGGTAATTAGGCTAACTACCTTACGTTTAGAGGTACAATACCTAAATGAATGCATTTCACGTAACATCGTACCTCAGGGTTTGAGAACTGCTAAATTCCCAAACTGTGTTACCCCAGGAGATGAACTGTGTAACACGTTAGTGAAACTCTACAATGACGCAGGGATATCAATGATGCGTATTCTAGTAAAACACTATGAGACAGAGTTGGGTAATCTAACGGAAGAGATTAAAACTACAGATGAAAATATTAAACAGTTCACTTGTTTCCCACAATTTTTGCCACTATACAATAGTATAGAGGCTAAAACAGATAGACATAGAGCAACAGTTATTCTAAGGAAACAAAATAAGATGTGAAGGGACATTTACGCATATAACAACAATGAAGCATATATCTGTACCTACAGTGAAGAAAAAGTTACTAATGATAACAACAAAAGAATCGAGAGAGAGGTTGATTTAACTTTTAAACCTTCCAGATTGGAAAACATAAAAGTTAATAGAAATGATAATTCTGCATCTGTGAATTCTATCACAAATTAGAAGTTATGTCCTTACCATAACGTTCCATGTGGAGTGTTCATCTCACCTTTGTTCTTACACCTGGGTTCGTCGGCCGCTTGCAAGCTCTGCATCGAGAAGAAGCTCGAGACTAACCTAACTCCCACAATCCCCCTCTGCCTTTACCTCAGATCTAGTTTGCAAGCAAACCAGAAGTCATAGAGAGAGCATATTCATGCAAAACAAACAACATAACTGTACAAGTACTTATCCATATATATATACAAGATATACATATATATACAACCACTGCAAAAGCAGAAGCCAAATAATCCAGACCAGGCACCAAACTGTATGTTCTTCCTGAGGGTGGGAGGGTGGGAATGTAAGAACAAAGGCGAGATGAACACTCCACATGGAACGTTATGGTAAGAACATAACTTATAAATGTGAGAGTGTTCGATCTCGCCGTTTGTTCTTACACCTGGGTAGCGTCCCTAGCTCCATGTTCCTGAGGAACTCACGGGAGAACGTTCTTGAGCACAGTGGAACCAAAGGTTGCCCTGTCCCTAGAAACCCTGTCTACTTTGTAATGAGAGATGAATGTATGTGGTTTAGACCAAGTAGCAGCTGCACAAATAGTGTCTAATGGTAGGCGAGCTGCATGAGCCAGGGACGTCGACACTGATCTTGTAGAGTGTCCCTTGGGTTTGACAGGTAAAGTTTGTTTTGAAGTATCATAAACGAATATAATGCAATCAGTTAGCCATTTGGAAAGGGTTCGTTTAGTAACTGCTACACCTTTCCTGCTGTCAGCAAAAGCTACAAAAAGTTGATCAGATTTCCTGTGATCCTTTGTTCTATCCAAGTAAAATCTAAGTTGTCTATGGACATCCAACTTGTGTAACATATACTCCAATTTATTGGAGTGATTTTTGAAAAAGGTAGGTAGTTCAATGGATTGATTAATGTTATTAATAGAGCAAACTTTGGGGAGAAAGGATGGATTAGTGAGAAGAGATACTCTGTCAGAGTGAAAGATCAAATAAGGGTGTTTAATGGAAAGAGCCTGAAGCTCAGATACTCGCCTAGCGGATGTAATGGCTACCAAGAAGAGGGTCTTCCACGACAAATACTTCAATGGACAAGAGGAGGCTGGCTCAAATGGAGTTAACATCAATTTAGATAATAAAAGGTTTAGATTCCAAGGAGATGTAGGAGTTCTAACTGGTGGTCTAATATGGAAAGATCCTTTTAAAAAGGCCTTACAAAGTCTGTGAGCCATAATAGGTGCCCCACATTCTTCCACATGAAAGTTGGAAATGGCAGCCAATTGCACTCTTAAAGTGGCAGGAGAAGCTCCTTGGTGGAACAATTCTGTTAAAAACTCCAAGATCTTGTTTAACGGAGCTATGACAGGGTCCAAATGCTGTGTATTTGCCCAGAATACAAAACGCTTCCATTTACTAGTGTAGGTCTTAGTAGTGGAAGCTTTATGAGAAGCCACTAGTATATTCTGAACTGCAGGTGAGAGAAGATCAGACCTGGCTAAGAAGGGAAGCGGAGCAGCCAAGCTGCTAGACGAAGTGACAAGAGCGAGGGGTGGGGAACCCCTGACGAGTGGGTCAGTAGATCTGGCTCTGGGTCCATGATCCAGGGTCCCCGAATGCTGTGTGCCAGAAGAAAGGGGAACCAAATTTGACGAGGCCAGAATGGGGCAATGAGGATTATCATCCTTTGCAGGTTGTTGGCTTTCTGCAGAAACTTTGCAATCAGGGGAAAGGGAGGAAAATCTTCTTCGCAACTGACTGTTTGAGGGACCACTCGTGAGGCAACAGGATTGCTCTGCTCAGCCTGTCGGCTATGACGTTGGATGACCCCGGGATGTGCGTTGCGATCAGAAAGCGACCCGTGGACTCCGCCCATTACCAGATTCTCATGGCCTCTCTGCATAGTTGATAAGACTTGGTTCCCCCTTGTTTGTTTATGTACCAGACTACGGACATGTTGTCTGTCTGAACTGCAATAGTCCCTAGAGGAAGAAGGGGAGCAAAGTGTTGCAATGCTAGAAACACTGCCCTCAACTCTAGAACATTGATGTGCAGATTGTACTCTAAATTGGTCCATTCGCCTTGGACTGTCTGTCCCTGAAAGATTTATGGTTTTTTGATAAATTGAAGGAAATGCACTGTGTATATCAGTTATATTTTAATATACTTTTAGACTATTTACTGTAGTAGTGGTAAGCTCTAAAAAGTTGTATTAGTTTGTAAGCGAAATATCCACATGAGCTATGACTTTAAGTATTAACGAAATCAAGTGATTTCTAATTGATTAATTATTTTTAGCCGCCAAAAATGCTGTTAATTAGGGTGTATGCCACAACTATATAAGATGAACATTTATTCTTAAACGTTGTAACCTGATGAAGCGCACTTGTTATGTGCGTGAAAGCGCTTGTTTTATCTTAAAAATAAAATTCTTTGCTGCTAATTCATCGTGGAGGCTTCAGTGATTTGTTGAATAATCCTGTTTTTCGTTTGCTGGTGCCTTGGATGGTTGTGCTGGGTTTGGTGCTAATATTTTTGATTTTCCTGTTCTTGCTCCCGGCTAACCAACACGTGATGGAAACTCTGAATATAGAGTTGGGCTATACACCGAAAGTTGCTAGTGATGTTACTAATTGGAACGAATTATTCCATCAACGTGAAAATACTTTGTTGATCTTTGACAACCAAGGTAATGCTCCACCAGAGGTGAATACCTATAAGGAGAACATGCAGGATTTTTATGGAGATCTTAGGAGCCTGGAGAATGACCTCTACAAACTCCACAGGCTCATTTGGCAGAGGAAACACCTGGAGGCGTGCCTGCATTTCAAGGTTATTCCGCGAGGCATGCGCGTCCTCTGCATGCCGAGCTATGGAGAGGCTCATCCAGAGCTCCTACGAAGATGGCAACAACTAAACCTGGATCTTGGCAACAGTTATTTGAGGCTGCTCATTGATTATTTCCAACCGGTAGAGAATGAACTCATAAATAAAGTCGAAGGTGAGCATAGAAATATGGTTGCAAAATACAAGAGTGAGCATTGCATGTCTAAGTTAAATAATATGTTAGCACAAGTGACATTTTATAGTAATAAATTGGAGCAAGTGAAGTTAAAAAAGTTGAGACGAGACTGTAATGATTTCCAATCCGGCAATATTTTTCTATGGCCGAGATATAATGAAACAGCAGTAGCCGGAGAAACTAATGGAACTAATAATGATATAGCAAGTAGCTCCAACAGTAGTAACAACACCGACAATTTAGAAAGTACTGTACCTAATAGTGGCGTATCTGCTTCGCCACAATCAGAAGTAGATATTATTTCATCTGCCTCTTCTTTACCCTGCAATCAGCAAGGCTTGAAATGTACAACAGCAGGGGCTAGACCGAAGGAAGGTGTATGTGTACTGAATACTGCACCCAAAGCGGCATCTACTTTAAACTCCCCGCTTCCATACAAACATCGAGTTCAGATGCGATCCACCAGCAGGGGAAGGGGGAAGCGCAAGATGTCAGGCGACAACTGGGAGAACAGGAAGAAGAAACATTGAACACCTTGTTTTTTAATATTTCGTCCCGGAATTTAACTGAAGCTGAATGTTCTATGCTAAACAGGGGATTATCATTTATTCCCTCCCGAGGCAGCGAACTTTCGGACACGCTAATAATGCTTCGAAAGTTTACTAGGAAAGTGGCTTTGAAGCTCCTTTTTAAAGACTCTGAATGTAATGAACACATATTCAAAGCCGCCACCCTTAAAAGGAAAAGCACCTTCACTCCACCGCTACCTAGCTCTATTGAGTGCTTTTTACGAGCATGTGAATTTGATTTTTATACCTATTATAAAGAAAAAAGACATAAAAAATTGTTCTTCAATATGAATGAGTTACAAAGGCGTAGCTTGGACTTATTATGTAATGATGATAGTGTAATATTCAGACCTGCAGATAAAGGGGGGGGGGGTTGTAATAATGGACTCCAGTTTTTATGATGACATGATGAACAAGATGTTAAGTGATGATACTGCATATTCAACGATAAGCAGATCTGATGTCATGTTGATTATTAGAAATGTCCAAGATGTATTCTACGATCTCCTAATGTCAAGATGCATTGATAAACAGCTATATGATTATTTGGATATTGGGGCCCCTTTAATTCCCATCATTAAGGGGTTACCCAAAATGCACAAAGGGATACATCCCCCACCAGTGCGGCCGATAGTATCTGGCCAGTCATGGGTAACGGAGAATGCCTCACAATATGTGCAGCTTAAGTTAGCCCCGTTGATAGAAAAAATACCTACAATATTAAAAAAATCGTTTAAACTGTTGGAAGATCTTGAAAATTCCCCATGGCTTGAAAAAGTAAATCCTGATACTCTAATGGTTACCTTGGATATAAGGAACCTGTTTACGAGTATACCTAATGAATTTGGGGTCGAGGCTATTAGAAGTTGTCTAAATGAATACAATATGGTTAATCAAAATGAGCAATTCATTATTTGTACTTTATTAGAATTGATACTTAGTAATAACATCTTTATGTATCAAGATAAGATTTATAGACAAACATGGGGGGTAGCCATGGGCACCCCCTGTGCAAACGTCTATGCTAACATAGCAGTATACCAATGGGAGAGGACCTATATTCTCAATAATGAAAGCTTTATTGCCAATGCCATTTACTATAGGAGATTTGTAGATGACATTCTTCTTTTTTGGAATGGCAGTGTGAAATCCTTACATGATTTCGTTGAATATATGGAATCAACCACCTCCTTCCTTAGTTTTACATATGAAGCTTCACCAGTTACGGTCAACTATCTTGATGTAACGATAACAAAAAATATTCTGAATAGATTTACTACATCTTTGTTCAGAAAACCTTGTTGGAAAAATGGCATACTCCACCATGAGAGTATGCATCCACGGCACATTTTTCCTAACATTGTGAAAAATCAGATGGCTAGAATAACCAAGCTGTGTAGTGATATTGAAGACAGAGAACAACTTTTGAATTTTCAAACCAAGTGTTTTATGAATAGGGGTTATCCAAACCATTTGCAGATAACCTCTAAGGATAGAAATAATTTGGTTCATAACACTTGCTACAAGCAAGGTCCACATAGATATTATAATAAATTAAACATAGGTAAAGTGCAATATGACATCAAATTCACCAATGATGTCAAGTACATAAAAGAGATTATATATAAAAATTGGAAATTACTCAGTATGAACAAAGAGTTGAAGAATGTGGTGGGTGAATACCCTAACTTCAGATATAGTAATTGTCCAAATTTGAAAAGACTATTATGTAAAGAAAAAATATTACGCATACCATTAGATATTAGGACCAACTTTAGGCAAGGAACATTCCCATGTAAGAAATGTTGTATCTGCAAATATATCACTGATGAACAGCCATATGAAAATTTAGAAATTGGTTTTAAATTTATACCGAATTTCTATGCCACATGTGATACCACAAACATAATTTACTTGGCCACATGTGAGAATTGTGAAGTGTACTATGTGGGTATGACAACGCGTAGGCTCAGAGATCGAGCCTACAACCACATATATGACATACGGAAAATGAATGTAAACAATGTTTTAGCCAGACATTGTCAATCTTTTCCATCCCACACATTCAAATTCAGGGTTTTGCAGATACTATATCCTAATAGAAGAGAAGGTAACGTACTAGGCACCTTAGAGCTTTATGAATTGAAATGGATACTAACGCTTAGGGCGCATATAGAGCCAGGTTTAAATACAGCCCTTAGTATTAGACCAGCGCTGCTATGAAAGACTGTGTTATGTAGGTTAGATTAGATGCCAACTATAACATTATGTTAAGATAATCGGATGGTTTATATAATAGGGGCTTTGGAGATGTATGTATATTTTACACCAATTTTATTTATTTCAATTTTATATGACAGTGCAAACAATACAGTCATAAAAGTCCTTCCATTTTTATTTCTACAATTTTCCTCATTTAAATTTCTTTTTCCTCCCTGTTTCCCTCCACTTTTATTTTCATTTTTCTTTTTCCACCCCATCCCTCTTCCCTCATTCTTTTTGTTTTCCTTTCCCTCCCCACTTTTTCCTCTTCCCTTCCTCTCCCCTGCTCTTCCCCTCCATCCCCCCCTCCTCTCCTTCTTCTGTTTTCCCCTCCCCCCCCTTTTTCTAGGTTTCCATGCTTGGTTGTTCTATCTTATATCTTGTTCTTCTTTATATTCATTTTATTCCACATTTTTTCTTTTTTAGTTTATATATTTAACTTAATTTGATATATTGTATGACATATACAATTATTATTTGTTTCATACACTAATGGTCATTGAACTACTTATAGGATGTATTGTTATTTAGATTCTATGAATTACAAATATAATTTATTATATCCATTAAAAACAAAAATAAATTTATAAATTTATAGATTTTCATAGATAGGAATGAATAGAAATTATAAATTTATACATATTAGGGATGTATTAAGTTCATATTTATATGGTTTTTTGATAAATTGAAGGAAATGCACTGTGTATATCAGTTATATTTTAATATACTTTTAGACTATTTACTGTAGTAGTGGTAAGCTCTAAAAAGTTGTATTAGTTCGTAAGCGAAATATCCACATGAGCTATGACTTTAAGTATTAACGAAATCAAGTGATTTCTAATTGATTAATTATTTTTAGCCACCAAAAATGCTGTTAATTAGGGTGTATGCCACAACTATATAAGATGAACATTTATTCTTAAACGTTGTAACCTGATGAAGCGCACTTGTTATGTGCGTTGTTTTATCTTAAAAATAAAATTCTTTGCTGCTAATTCATCGTGGAGGCTTCAGTGATTTGTTGAATAATTGTTTGTTTATGTACCAGACTACGGACATGTTGTCTGTCTGAACTGCAATAGTCCCTAGAGGAAGAAGGGGAGCAAAGTGTTGCAACGCTAGAAACACTGCCCTCAACTCTAGAACATTGATGTGCAGATTGTACTCTAAATTGGTCCATTCGCCTTGGACTGTCTGTCCCTGAAAGATGCCCCCCCACCCTATCAGGGAAGCGTCCGTGGTCAACGTAGCTGTCGGCGTGGGTAGCACAAATGGACTTCCGCTGGAAAGGTTGCAAGTCTGAAGCCACCAGGCTAGGTGCGATTTGCATGTATTTGTGATCAGAATTTCATGTGTCAGAGGTAGCTGTTGGAACGACCATTGTGCAAACAGTAGCCATTGTAGAACTCTCATGTGCAGTCTTCCCAATGGTATCACAATGAGAGAAGCTGCCATGAGACCCAAAACCTTCAGAACCAGTTTTGCTGGGGACTTTTTGGATGACAGAAGGAGAGAAATGTGGCTTTGTAGTGAGGCTATCCTTTCTGGAGGAAGTCTTAGAATTAAATGATGCGTATCCAATTCTGCTCCTATGAATGAGATATGCTGTGATGGCTGTAGTGAAGATTTTTCGAAATTTACGGAAATTCGAGATGAACACAAAGCTGTAGTGTGTAATCCCTGGCCTGAATGAGTTGACGCTGGGTGGTGGCAGAAAGGAGCCAGTCCAGGTGAGACGCCACCACTGCCATGCATTTGGTGAAGACCCTGGGGGCTGAGGTCAGACCAAAGGGCAGGGCTCGAAACTGAAAGTGGCTGGCTCCCAGCCGGAAGCGCAAGTGATCCCTGGACACCCTGGCCATTTTGATGTGGTAGTATGCGTCCTTCAGATCTATTGAGCACATCCAGTCGTCCTTCTGTAAAAATAGAAGGATCGATTGAAGAGTGACCATTCGGAACTTTTCTTTCTTGACGAAGGTATTGAGGTTGCTTAGGTCCAGAACCGGCCTCCAGTCCCCTGTCTTCTTTGGAACTAAAAAGAACCTTGAGTAAGTTCCGAATCCTCTTTGGTCCGCTGGGACTGGTTGGATGACTCTTTTTTCTAGCAGCTTTGAAATTTCTATAGCTGCAGGGTCTCACATCTGGGAGTCTTCTCTTGGAATTGGGGGCAAGAGGAAGGGTATTCTGTAGCCTCTGGTAACAATGCTTTTACCCAGTTGTCTGATGTAAGATTTTGCCAGGCCTGAGGGTATAAGCGACCCGACTGCCTCCAAAGCAGGACAGTCGGGCCTCCTCTCAGGAGTGCTGGAAAGGTTTTCCAGGGGTGTATCCCTGTCACCTTGGTTTTGGACCCCTCTGCCGCCAGGGTGGCGTCTTCCACCTCTGCCCCTCCTCTGCCTCTAGAGGGGCATCACCCTGTGTGCCTGGGAAAGATCCTGGGTTTTCAAACCACATTTTCCACCATGTTGCCCTTTGGGGTACGGTCTGGATGGGGTGGAAACGGACTCGACAGCAGACAGAGTCTTTCCCTCCTGTTCACACCGGTAAGGGTCTCCTTTACTTTGGGGCCAAAGAGTGGCACCGTCAAATAGTAAAGGAAGACTTGAAGGCTAAATGAACATAAGCGCATCCAGGATTGTCAAGAGCAATCGCTGAAGCTGCGCGTATGAGATCAGCCTCATGGACGAGTTTACAATGGATGTAAGGGTATTGAGATGTGCTGTAACTTTCTCTGAAACAGCAGCATCTGTAGTACCCTGGAGGGTGTCTCCCAACTCTTTGACTAGATCCCTCTGTAGTCGTGTGAAGTGGGTCAAATAGTTCAGGAGAAAAGCTGAAATAAAATCCATAGTCCTACAATCTCTGTTAGGCGGATGGACAGATGAGGAAGATTCCGACATCTCCTTTTTCGTGGCCGCTCCACTGGAACTCCCTTTGTTAGATAAGCCTTGTCTTGGGGTGCCTTAATATACTTATTAGGCTTTCTAGGGACTTGTTCCACCATGTCAGGCGAGCAATCAGCTCCATTAACTCATGGAGTGACCCAGGAGGAGGAAGGGCGAGCACCAAATGCCTTCAGCAAGACTGACTCATCCTCAGAAGGGGGGAGGGATTGCCAATCACCTCTCTGCTTTAGGATCTCCAGGATGTCAGAAAAAGAGACATCCTCTGAGGGCGACCCTTCTGACTCATCCAAGTCAGTGTCCGATGTCAATGATTCTTGTGGAGAATCTAAGTGTCTCCTCTTACACAATCTTTTCCTAGGGACTTCTTCGGGGGGAGCATCCAAAGAAGCCTCCGAGGAAGAGGGGGCACCCTCCAGGGGTGGCTGAGACACAGGTGCTCGACGCTTAGATGTAGCCGTGGGTGCAGAGGAGGATAACGGTCCTTTATGGGGAGGAGAAGCTGTTTCTGCTGATGTGGTTGTCTGGTTAGACAACACCTACCTCATGGTCGAAGGCCCCGGGTCCCGAGTCAAGGTATCTCGGTTCAAGAAATGGGAAGAATCCCGAAACAGGCGAAGGCATCGACCCGAGGACGGAACCGTGTCGATCCGAGCGAGAGGAGTGTCGGAACCGAAACATCGGTCCGACTCGGTCCCGGAACCAAGGATGGATCTTCGGCTCCGAGACTCCGGATCCAACGGAGTCGAGGTGAACGGAGCCGACCGAGAGAAGGACGGTTCTGGCACTGAGGGCTCCACAATCAGCAGATCAGCCTCTTCCGGCTCCGAAGACTGGACAGGTCTCGGAGGAGGAACAGATGGAGATAAGGGAAGGCCTTCAAGTCTCGACACCAATTGAGAGGAGACCGAGATGAGTTTGGATAAGGCCGTATTCTCCATTAACTTCTGCACCACGCGGTCTACATCGGTGTCGGAGAGGGGTCTGGAAGAGCGCGAAGGAATCGAAGATGGAGCCGACCTCAACAGTGTCGGGGGAGGGAGCTCCGTCACCGGTTCCAAGACTCGAGGCTCGGAAACTGACAACAGTTGAACACTCGGTCCCGAAGTCTGTGGAACCGGTGATCGAACTTTAACTGAAGAGCTCGGAGCCGATGACTTGGGTTCCGCGTCTTGATTCCTTCGAGGATTTGGATGCCTGGTCTGAAGCATCCAGAGCCTCTTGAAAAGTAGGTTTTAAGAGACCCCTATCCATGAGTTTCTATCTGTCATGACCCTTCCACTGAAAGAATGACAAATTGAACAGTCTTCTTGCAGATGGAGAGGGCCAAGACAGTAGACGCAGGAACTATGGTTGTCAGTAACTGACATCTTTTGCCCACATTGGCAACGCTTAAACCCAGATTTAGCTTTCTTAGACATCTTAAGTAAAGCTAACAATAAGGATAATAAAGAGTAAAAGTCAAGTCCAGTAGGTATGTCCAATCCGGTTATTTTGTCAAATCCAGTAAAAAGAATGTCTATCCGGTAGTCAATCCAGTAAAGGGTGGGGATAGGCCCCGAGGGAAACTCTAATAAAGTTTAAATTAACTTTAAACAGAACCGAGAATTCCTCGAAACAGTATCACACACACACACAGTCACTAAATAACTTTTTGGAAAAAAATAATTCTTAAGAATACAAGAAAGAATATTTAAATTTTAGCTTTAGGTGCTCGAGCTCGATCAAGTGATGCGAACGCTGCAGCGGCAAACTAGATCTGAGGTAAAGGCAGAGGGGGATTGTGGGAGTTAGGTTAGTCTCGAGCTTCTTCTCGATGCAGAGCTTGTGTAAGAACAAACGGTGAGATCGAACACTCTCACATCAACAATTTAGGTCTTGACGAAGTGGAAATTGTTGACAATAACACAGTAGTCAACAATAATGATACAACTAACATGGAAGTTATCGCTACCACTAGTTTTGCAGAGGTTGTAAGTTCTAACAACAAACAAAATACCCCTTTTCGGGTGAATCAGGTACAACCCAAAAAGACTACCAAGTGGTTCAATTCCACTCAGTACAAAGGCAAACCGAAAGGGAAGAACAAAAGGAAGTGGTAACAACACACTTTGAAAACAATGACTATTCATTGACTATTGTCAATTTAAGTGACAACTATCTTTCTGAATCATGTAATAACATTTTGAAGAAGGGTTTTAATTTTATTCCATCTAATAAGGTAGAAATAGGGAAATTGTTGGTAGAGTTCAGGATTTTTTTGCGTAAACTTAATTTAAAATATATAATGAAAGATGTCAACATGCCTGGTTCTACCAAGAACAAAACATTAAAAAGACCCAGCACTTATAACCCCCCATTAGTCAACACACTTCAAGTTTTCCAAAAGATATGTGAAACAGAATTTAGACAATTGACAAATATAGAAACACAAGACAATCTGACACCTTTGGAACGAGAAGCCTTAGAACAACTTTCCAAGACTCGAGATATCAGAGTCATGAAAGCGGATAAAGGGGGAAAGATAGTAGTCATGAATACATCTGATTACAATAAGGCTATCAACACATTGTTGGAAGATAGAAACAATTATTGTAAGGTTAGTCTTGAATTTATTTTAAATTGTTATAGGAGAGTGAACACTTCCTTATTTGATATGTTTTGTCAGGAAGAACTAGATAGAGATGATTATGAGTTCATGTTAATAGAACAGCCGAAGATGGGTAGTTTTTTTGGTATACCAAAAATACAGTATGGCACAGATGATCTGACATTCAGACCTATAGTGTCAGCTAAGAACTCTAAAACAGAAAATATTTTCATTTGGCTTGATAATATTTTGAATCCAATAGCACAAAAGGCAGAACATTTCTTAAGGGATTCATGGCATTTACTAGAAATATTAGCCAAAAGTGATTTTGCTTACAATCAAGTTTATTTTGCAACTTTAGATGTCAAAAGTCTCTACACTTCTATAAATCAAGAAGAGGGTGTAGAGGGTATGAGAGTTTATTTGGCATCTAGATCGCAAATGAGTAGTTCCAAAGTAAACACAATATGTTCGCTAATGGAAATAGTTCTCGACAACAATTTTTTTGTACTTAAAGTGTTTTACAAACAAACATCTGGAGTAGCGATGGGAGCCATGGTTGCCCCAGCATTTGCCAATATTGTTATGTCAAATTGGGAACAGGAACATCTTAAAGTTCACCAAAATTTTGAAAAAGTCCTACTTTATGTAAGATACATTGATGATTTGTTTTTTCTATGGAGAGGGGATAAAATTGAGTTTGAAAAAATGGTTGAGGATCTAAACAAAACAACAAGTTTTTTAACATTTAAACTTAGTGGTTTTGGGAAGGAAATAAATTTTCTGGATCTTACACTATATTTGGATTGTTCCAATTACTCTTTACACAGTAAGATATACAGGAAACCATGTTTTACGAACCAGTATCTTCATAAAGAAAGTCTTCATCCAGAACATATGAAGAAAAATGTAATAAAAGGGCAAATGATAAGGCTCAGTAGGCTGACATCGGATGACAACGTATATTTTAAGGAATTATTGTTGTTAAGGAAACTGTTCATAGAAAGAGGTTACCAACTTAAATGGTTGAAAAATTTAGAAAGGGAGGTAACTAAGTTGAGACAAGGAGTAGCAAAACCCATTTTGTCGATCAACATCAATGATTTCACAATAAGAGATACTTCACATCATATGGAGAGAGAAGAAACAATGGAGTTTTACACTGCTTTTCCTTTACCTATGTCTAACGAACTCACTTACATCAGAGATATCATAGAGAAAAATTGGAGGATTATACTAGGGAATAGGGACCTTATGTCATGTTTAGGTATTGCACCTAGATTCACTTATAAGAATGTGATAAATGTTAAGAAAATGTTAGAATACAACAATCAGAGTAGAGAGACAATTGCTAGAGAAGTAAGTAACAAGAAGGGAACTTTTTCATGTAAGGATTGTAGGCAGTGTCGCTATATTAGTAACACTTCATTTGTGACATTAAAACATCTAAATAGAACCTTTTGGGCATATAAATATTACAACTGCAATAGAGATCACGTGGTATATTTAGCACTTTGTGTCACATGTGGAAGTTATTATATTGGCAAAACAATAAGAGTTTTGAAACGCCGAATTTATGAACACATTCTGGCAATTAAGAACAAGGATATTAATAACTCTTTGGCTAGACATGCTCAAACATGTGATGACTTCAAAAAATTTGAATTTTTTGTATTAGATCAAGTAGACAAATGTATGTTAATGGGGGACGTGAATAATAAGTTAGAGCAAAGAGAGGCTTTGTGGCAGTTATTGCTAGGGGCGGATTCACCCCCGGGTTTGAATGAAACTATAAATATCAAATGTTTTTTAGTATATAGATAGATCAGACATACTGACCTAAGTTTGTTTCATCTGGAGTATGTTTAGTGGTCATTTATTACATCTTGGATAATTATTATTGATTTATAGTATTCATGGAACCGATGTGTCTTTTTTGATGTTTACTTGGTTTAAAACAATAAGACATTTATACAAAGTTACACCTAATAATTTTATATTGTTAATTAGAGACATATACATATATATGTATATATATATTTTTTTTTTTTTTGTTAATTTATTTACATTTCATAATTTATTCACATTTACAACTCATAAATTCAGTATTTAAAAGTGTTTATTTTAGGATATAATTTTTATGATAAATTGTATACACCCAAGTATACATATATATATATATATATATATATATATATATATATATATATATATTTACATATATTTTTTGAGTAGATATTAGTATATTATATATAGGCAAATACTTTTTAACAATTTAGAATGTAAATATTGATGCCTAATGAATTGTTTATAAAATAAGGTTTTAGAAAATCATAGACAATGTTTTGAATGTAAAATATCAATGTAATGGATTTCTGATTTAATTAATTGTATGACATCATTTCCTGTTTTTTATATAAAACGGGAACAAGGGAGAGTTCCTGTTTTTCTGATGAAGTTCACATTTTACATTAAAAGTGAAAGAAAGCGCTAAACTTGTATTCGCTTTGTGGAATTTAATTGCAACGGCTTTGCCAACTGTTCCTGCTTTGGTATCTTTTATCGTTTTTCGGCTAGTCCGAGTTTGTGGTTTTATGATGTAAAATGCTTGCAACTAGGATTGTGTCAGTGTGGCTCGTTTTCATTTATATAAATGTATGATTGTATATGTCACAAGTGATTTAATAATGATGCTTCTTGTTTAAAAGGGCAGGAATTGAATAATTTATCTAATGTTGCTTAGGTTATATGATATATAGCAATATATGTGAAGTATAATGTTTGTAAATGTGAACTTGTTAATACAGTTTGATTACTTTTATATAAATGTAAATGTGCCTATGCCACAAGTGGCAATTCAATAAAGGTTTTTTAAAGAAATATCTTCACTCTAGCAGGTACTGATAAATAAGGAGGATCAAAAAGGCATAAGGCCAACAAGAAATCACTACTACAAGACATAACTGCTATAACAATTCACAAGCATTTTACCACAAAATAATATGAATATTTGTCTAAGTAAATTATCAAATGATCATAGTTTTAAAATACAATCAATAAAAAGAACAAAGTAAAAGAACCAGGGAGTGCATTCAATTGTCTGATGTAAATAAGCATATGGACAAGCTAAAACAAATATCTTTGCTCATCCTGTTTTCCCCAGACTGGCTATGTGGAAGAAAGTCATAGTGCATTCTCATGTAAAATATCTTCTGAAGGAACTCTTTAAGCATTTCACCTGTCTCCATACTCATCTAGTATCCCTTAGTTAGGATGCTATCTAATGAAAAGGAAGAAGCGGTATCTATATATGCAGACAGCAGTAAGAAACTAAGGGGGAAATACACTGGGAGAGAAAGACAACAGAAGAACAACAGAAGACATAATGCAGAATAACAGTGAAGAATGAGGAGGAGGAAGCAGGATGAAGAGTTGAACCTAGGTCCAAGTGGTGATAATATATTCTACATCGGGAAAAGACAAGGTGTATGAAGGAGCAGCTAAGCAAATGCAGACAGATATGTGATCGTAAAACTTTCAGATGTGGAACTAGCAGGCAAACGGGCCACAAACGGAGCCGGAAAGAAGTGGTAGAAGGCAGCTATCAGGATATGGGCATGTGTATAGTGTAATAGAAGAAATAGAGAGAAAGTGTAAAGAAAAAAGAAGAGTATTTATTTTTATTCATCTTGTGTTGGCCAGATTAGTCCCATTAGGCAAGTGGCCTCTTTTTAGTGGAGACCCAAGGTGGTATTTATACTTCTAAGGAAATTTGGCCAGGGCATCAGGGAACTTCCCCTACAGGAAGCAAGGCTAGTGGAACAAAGAATACAAATCAGAAAATGACAGCTATGTAAGGTAAGGTGCTAATAACTATGGCCACACCTAATGGGCTTTCACTCTTCTTCTGGCTTCACACTCTCTAGAAATATTAACATACAGAAGCAGATCCAACCACTGTCCATTGTCCATTGCAGGGTTGTGGGAATGTCAGACTCAGTCACAGTATTGGAGCTCATTCTGGATAGGGCACACACTCTCATGCATTCAAGAAAAATACACACACCGACAGGCAGTATGGAGAAAGCCAGTTCATGCATAGAATGTCTTTGGGAGGTGGGAGGTAACTGGTACACCCAGAAAAATAGCATGTGGACTCAAGGAGACATGCAGACTCTAAACAGAATGTATTCCAATCAAGAATCAAACTAGGAAACCTCTTGCTGTGAGCCAACAATATTACTCACTGCACCACTGTGCCACACTTGTGGATGCAAATGTAAAGAAAAAAAAATACAGCTGACTGAGCAGTGTTTACCTGCCTGGTTTGTACTGCCTTCTGTCTCCATAGCACTGACCGACTTCTTTAGTAGACCTCCACATTTCACATTACCACTTGTGACTATCATATTCTAGTCATACTGTCTGCTGCAGTAACATATGCTGGTAGTCTGTACAGTGCAACTGTCTCACTACACATTGAGAAGTAATCTTTCTACACGTCTATTCTACTGTCTCTGTACAAGTTCACTGTGCACATTCTCTATGTCGCATTTACTAACTTGAAGGAAGATTATCAGAGGATGTAATTCTGTGTTTTCATGCTCTATGCATGAACAGAACTGTTACTTTGGTAAAAACATATGCTGAGGTGCAAAACTGCCTTTTAAATAAGCAGCGTTCAGATAAGTAAGTTGTTATGTCAACTGGAACTTAAAAGCAGGTCAAGCTTTTGTTGAAAAGCAGGTCAGGTTATGTTTTCAGAAGCAAGCTGAGCATGCTGGCAAATGAGCTGAAAACAATATCACCTTTTAGTTTTTGGCATCTTCTTGGCAAGGTTGAAACTTACTTTAAAAAGGAGACACTTTCCATGAGCGGTTAAAACCACAGCAGCAGCAAATTCTCTGCTAGCCCTGAAAATGCTGCCTAACTTTCCTACGTGTAATGTTTTGAAATGTGTTTTTGTTTTCAATCTGTGTAGATAAAGTCTTTGTTTCCACTTTACAAGCAGTACTGTACTTTCCCCTTTTGCTAAATGGAGATGAGTAATAATGACGTATAAACGGGATTGTATAAAACTAAATTCCATTCCTTATTAGTGTATATTACATTTGAAAAATTTACACTCCTTTCTATATATGACAAACTTGTTGCTCCACAGCATTTTCTACACAGCACTTTAGTTCAGTGTTATTTGACATTACTGTACTTCAGGCATTTCTATGCTACGTCACATACTATTACTAATGACTTATTGTGTTTATTAACTTAATATAGTGCATTGTTGAAGTATTTTTAGGGGATCTCTGTTCAGAAGTCTGCTGTCAAGTAATTCTGCCTCCAGAAATATAAACAGAAGACATTTTATTCCTTTGTATGCTAGTATTATATACAGCTTCATATTACCTTTTAATTTTAACCAGAAATGCCACAGAAAGTTTTTTTTTTCATTGCTCAAGATGGTGGCAACAGGGTGCAGTACAGATTACAAATCATCCACAAAAAAATAAGACCAATTCATATCAGTATAAGGTATTAGGCTCAGCAAGAATTATACTGTTACAATATGGCAAACTTCATCTGGTACACTCCAATCAGGGACTCTTTCTTGTTCTGTTCTAATAGAACAGGAAATAACCCCACTGTTACAAATATATAACAACAAAATATGGTTATTTGAATAGGTAAACTGAGACTGCATTATCTACCAGCAGAATCCCACTTGAATGACTTTCCATCCATGTTAACTCTCACACCACTTTTGAGCTGATAAACATTTCCCTTTGTATAATGACACACCACACTCAACACATAGTCCATCGAAACCTACACTACCTAAACCCACACATAGTAACACAAAACACACACCTACATTCGTGGAGGCTCTCAATAAAAATCTGCCCAAACAACAGAGCCCTCCAAAGCTGAAAAGCAAGCAACCCCCCCCCCAACACTACCCAAATGACACATAGCCCACAAAATCAGTGTGCCACTCAACCTCAGCCCGTAAGCAAAACAACATACCCAACACACTGGTCATAGGTGACTCTATAGTCAGGCACACTGATGTCCCACTCACCAGGCTAAACAAGGAGAAAGTTACTGTCAGCTGCCTGTCGGGTGCCAAGATCCGAAACATAACGCATGCACTCAGGTCCCTCAACAACAGGTACAAATATGACTTTGTCATTGTACATGTGGGGTGAATGACCTGAGATGTACCTCCCTGGACTACATGAAAAGAGACATGGAGGAGCTCTCGGATCATATAGCCCAGGCAGGTATGACCCTAGCCCTGAGTAGCATCCTGCCATCGCCCAGAATGATACCACAATACAAGGAAAAAATGATTGACTTCAACAATTGGCTAAGCTTCTGGTGTCATTCTAAAGGGATCCAGTGTCTGTCTGCCAGGGATGACATGACCGACAGACCATGATGCTTTGCTAGAGATGGCCTGCACCTTTCGCCCCTTGGATTCCGGATACTGGCTAAGGCACTTGCCATCCCTATAGTGCCTTTTTTAGGCAAGGTTCAAATGACAAACTCACCACCATAGCAGGTATAAGCACGCAAAATCTGAGGGTAATGCTACTCAATGCTAGAGTTTTGTGCACGACATTCTGATTTTCAACAGCAGTGCTGCCAACAGACTGTCATTCGCACAAACCATAGTAAACCCAGCTTGCCATTCCCCCACCAGGGGCAGCAATATCCTGGACCTGGTCATTACCAATATAGTCAACTGATGTTCCACGCCAGAGGTCAACTCCTTGCTAGTCAGATCCGACCACAAGCTAATCACCCTAGACATCAATATTCCACCCCCACTCCCCCCATTAAGGAAATCACTGTAAAAAAACTTCTCCAAAGCCAACTTCATGCTTCTTAAGACAGAAGTGGCAAGCTTCACAACACCCATATAGATGGAAAATAGTGGTACGGCTGCTGAATCCTATACAAATGCACTGTATAAGGACATACACAAGTGCATGCAGCATGCCATTCCCAACAGAACCAAGATGCTATCCTCCAAAAAAAGGAAGCCAATTTGGTGGTCCTCTGCCATAAACAAACTCTACAACAGAAGGCAGAAGCTGTTGCAAATAACAGTAAAATCCCGTGATTGCAGGAACTCCCTGGTCAGCCTCAGTAAGAAGATGAGATCCCTCATAAAATCCTCCAAAGCTAGTTATGAAAATAAAATCACCAGTGATTCTAAAGACAACCACACAGCATTCTACAGCTATGTCAAGAATCTCAATGGCAACACACAGATCTGCTCTGAGCTACAACACAATGGCACTAGATATACAGAACCAACTGATATTCTCGAACACCCCAAAGACATGCCAGTTTTGTGGCAACGATTGTGTCATTAGCCTTAAACATTCAATCTTGGACATAACATTTTCCTTCCTTGAAGGAAAGACAATAATCAGTTTCTTTCCTTAGTCATTAATTTTGTTTGTTCAGGCCATCATTGGACCAAAGGTTGTGTGTGTGTGTGTGTGTGTGGGGTGCTATAAAATGCATTTCAGATATGAACCTATAGGAAATTCACCCCGAGGATCATGTCAGTCATCTTGTTAGATAGGGGTCCAGGTAGTTACTAGCATCAAGTCAGTCAATTGCTGTCTTAGTGATATCATAGTATGCTTACACTGGCTCTGTTATTAGCATTTATTTTATTCAGTTGAAACTTGGGGTTTCAGCACTTTCCTATAACCAGGGTATGTCTTTCTTTAACAGGAATATCAACAGATGTAGCACTGTACACAAACCTGGCAGAAATTTGTCAAAGAAGTTAATCATGTAAGGCTTGTCTTAACTCATTCACACAAGATGGATTCAGTAAGGCAGACCTCTGTGGTCTTCTTTTTTACTGTGGATCACAACATATAATAGCTCTTTAACATATCATATTCCGATATAACTTGCTCCTGTGTACCTGTTTTCCATGTGGGTAAATTGTGGCATTCTCATATATGTTACTGCAGAGGTATATCTAAATGGCACAGTTCCGATGACTGACACACTTTACGTCAACAATGAAACAAGTCTGACCAGAATAAACAATTTCCAAATGCTGCCCTAAACGTTTGCCTTTTTTTTCCTTTGTTCAATGTATATCACTGAATATGCTCCACATACAGATAGCACATTTCCTAAAGTCTTGACACAATAAACAGCTAACAAATATGAATGCATTTGCAAAATAGGTCTTGGCATGTATAGGTAGCTAAAACAGATAGGCATAAACTAATTAAGCAGAAATATTAAATGTAATAAAAACGGACTTTCACAAAAAGGTTTATGTATTGATCCTGATTAAAAATAGTCTAATATAATAATCATTAAAGAGACTGTGTGATATAAACAGAATTGGACTGTATTTGCAATTTCCTCCAGAAGATTTGCATATTCAAGAAGACAAGCAAAAACAAGCACTCAGACTATTGTAAGTTGTTCTGACTGGAGAGGAAAATGTTATATATAGACTGAATGTTTACATCACTGACTATTAGTTTGTTGTCAGGAAATGTTACACTGACCTAAACTGATAAGATAAAGTAGCAATGAAGACTCTGATTTAAAAAAATGAGGAAAAAGACAGCAGTTAAGTGCAGTATAGAGAAGGCTTTAGAAAGAGTAATGAGAGACATATGAAGTTATGGAAGGGAGAAAAGTAGAAATGGAAATAAGTGTTGTGGGCAGTACAATAAGGATAAGTGGAAAGGAGGGTCTTGTGTATTTGAACACGGAGTGTCATGGTAATGACATGCTCGACACTGCTACTTCATTGTGTTCAGTTCTCTGATTCAGTTCTTGACTGGAGTGCCTTGCATGACCCCCCTTTATCTGTATAGGGTTTACTGGTTTCTCTAGTTTCCTCTCATATGTGAGCATTTGTGTATATGTGTGTGCACAAATCCATGTATGGATGTGTGTCTGTGTGTAGACAAGCATTAGTTTCTCTACTTTGTGTTCATTGAGTGCATAGCTGGCCTTTGGCATAGGCCAACTAGGTGGCAGACTAGGTCGCCACTCAAGCAGGGATGCTTCATTTGGTGTAGGTGGACCAGGATTGGAGCACCGGGTAGTATTGGGGGTGGGGGGCTATGGAGCCCTTTTGCCTAGGGCACAGTTGACCTAAGGTCAGTCCTGATTGTGTGTTGTGGAAAATTATCTGATGGATTTATGACACTGATTTAGATTAAGTGGATAATCCGAAAGGGAATTGATAAATAAAAAAAATAACAGTGACACAGAAGTGATACCCGGGGTAAACCTAGGATCTCCCATCCACTCATCAAGATTCCTCTTGAAGAGAGTCAATGAGGGACTCTGCCTAACCTGGAATGGGATTTTATTCCAGAGTGAAGAGAGCCTCTGGGTTATGAATCTGTCCATCCAGCATGTCCTATTTATTTCAGTGCTGAGGTTCAAGTCTCTCGAGCGCTTAGCTCGATGGGATTTGGATTTTCTGGGGTGCAGCATGTCCATTAATTCCGGGTTGGACATGGCTTTATACGTCAGGCACAGATCGCCTCTGAGCAGGCGGTATGCCACTGAGTAGAGCTGGAGTTTCTTTAACTGGGCAGCATATGGCATCTGTTTGAGCCCTTTGATCCTCTTGTTGAGGTACTTTTGGGGTCTTTCCAGTTGCTGCAGGTGTCTGGTAAGGTACATCCCAAAAGGGGCATTGTACTCAATTATGGGCCTGATGAGGGATGAGTAAAGAGGCACGATGACCTCCCCTGATCTAGATGTGAATCCCTTCATGATTAGGTGGGCTATATTAAATGTTTTTCTAACCACTTTGGCCACGTGGTTGTCAAATGAGAGATTGCTATCAACTTGGGTCCTCAGGTCCCTAATTACTTCTTCTGTACTTAATGGATTACCACCTATGTGGTAATTTGTGGGCACTTTGTTTTTGCCAAAGGGGATGACTATACACTTTTTGGCGTTTAGCTTGAGGCCATGGCTCTGGCACCAGTTTTCTATGAGGCCCTTTTGGAGGATGCTTGTATTGGCTGGAGAATCGATTATGGCACCCAGCTTGCAGTCATCTGTGAACTTGGTCAGCCACAGTCCTTCCGTGTTGGCCTGTACCTCCAAGAAATATATACCGAATAAGAGAGGTCCCAGGACTGAGCCTTATGGGATGCCACTTGTAACTGGTTTGGAGTCTGACATGGCTCCAGCAATTCTAACCATGTGGGTTCTGTCCTTGAGCCAGTTTGCAACCCATCTAGTGACATAGGGGTTTATATTTAAGCTGGTGATCTTATCTATAATGCCCGAGTGGGGTATTGTATCGAAGGCTTTTGCGAGGTCCAGGTAGGCTGTGTGGACCACCTTCCCCTTGTCAATGGCCTTGGTGACTGTTTAAAAGAAATCAACCAGGTTTAAGAGGCAGGATCTGCCCTTAACAAAGCCGAACTGGGTAGGATCCAGTGTCTGTAGGTCCCCAATATCTTTATTTATGAGGTCCATGATGATCCTTTCCATAGCTTTGCAGACCAAGCTAGTCAGGCTTATGGGGCGATAATTTCCAGGATCCGTTGAGGCACCACCTTTCTGGAGAGGGACCACTGTTGCTGTACGCCACTCTTTGGGTACATATCCTGTAGTAAGGCTGAGATTGAACAGTAGTTTTATGTTTGGGTTTAGCTCTTCTTGGAGTTCATGTAGGACGCAGCCCGGGACACTGTCTGGTCCTATTGATGCTGTTTTTTGCTTTGGAGAGGGTGGCTCTTACCTGAGTATCTGAGATGTCAGGGGGACAGCACTCTGCTGGGATAGATATTTGCCCTTTTGGTGGGGGGGGTTGCGCTGGACCTGTCAGCTAGGATGTTGGCAATGTCTGTGGGTTTGATGTATTTTTTGTCATTTTGGACTAATTCTGAGCATATCTGGGAATTCCCACCCAGGTTCCTAACATAACTAAAGAAAGCCTTGTGATTATCCTTAGTGTCCTGTGCAATTTTTCTCTCGAAGCTAGCCTTAGATGATTTTATGAGTGCCCATAGTTTTTTGCTAATACTGATCAGAGATGCCTTCCCTTTTTGGGATTTTGCTCTATCATGCAGTAGCTTCCTCCTTCTATTGTATAGTTTGTTTATGGCTGGGGTCCACCAGACAGGATGTCTGCCTTTGGAGGATTGGGTCTTGGTTTTATTTGGGATTGCATGATCCATGCATTCCTGAAGGTGTTCATAGAATGCATTTATAAAGGATTCTGTGGTCTAGGCTGTATTTTCCACAGGCTCGGGGGCTTTGAAGGATTCCACCTCGGTTTTGAGGAGTGTGAAATTTGCTTTAGAGAAGTTTTTCACTGTGGTTTTCTGGGCAGGGAGTGGGGTCGGGATGTGAATATCCAGTGAGATTAGTTTATGGTCTGATCTTACCAGTGAGGAATACACTTCTAGTCTAGAGCATAGAGTCCCCATGTTGGTGATGATCAGGTCCAGTATGTTTTCCCCTCTTGTGGGAGTGGTAACAAGTTGTTCCATAGCATTTGAGTTTATAAATTATAGGAACCTTTGGGCTAGGGTGTTGGAGCTAGAGTAATGCTCCCAATCTATGTTTGAGTAGTTGAAGTCGCCCAATATAATGGTGTTTGGAGAGACCTTCATATTTTCCAGTGTTCTCAGGAAGGCCGAGTGGGGTTCCTGGGTTTGGGAGGGTGGTCTGTAGCAGGCTATAAACTGGAAGGCAGTTTTACCCACTGTTAGTTGCACATGGATAGTCTCTGATGCTTCGTGCTGTGCCACCAACCTGGAGGTGTGGGTATCTTTGACGAATATTGATACCCCCCTCCTTTTGTGGTTTGGTCCAAGTTTTGGGGCAGAAAAGCATGGTATGAGGTATAACCTGGTAGTGCTGGGGTGCTCTCGGGAGCCTTGAACCAGGTTTTTGTTACTGCACAGATATCGATGTTCTCCATGCTAAGGAGAGTTTCGAGTGCGTGCATCTTGAGGTTTAGACTTCTGGCGTTGAGTAGCATTACTCTTAGTTTCTTATCCCTTGTGATACCTATGGAGGTGGGTTTGTCTTTTGAGCCTTGCCTAAAAATGGCAGTATGGGGGAAGCAAGAGCCTTTGCCAATATCCGAAAGCCCAGGAGTGACAGGTGCAAGCCATCCCTAGCGAAGCATCGTGGCTTGTCGAGCATGTCATCCCAGGCTGACAGGCATTGGATCCCCTTTGAATGACACCAATACTTAAGCCAATTGTTGAAATTGATCATCTTGTCTTCATATTGTGGCATCATTCTTGGTGAGGGTAAGATGCTACTCAAGGTCAGGGTCATACCGGCCTGGGCTACATGCTCAGAGAGCTCCTCTATGTCTCTTTTCATGTAGTCCAGGGAGGTACGTCTCAGGTCATTCACACCAGCATGGACAATGACCGAGTCATATTTGTACTTGCCTTGGAGTGACCTGAGTGCTTGTGTTATGTGGCGGATCCTAGAGCCTGACAGGCAGCTCACCGTGACCTTCTCCTTGTTCAGCCTTGTGAGCGGGACGTCAGTGTGCCTGACAATAGAGTTACCTATTACAAGTGTACCAGGTGTGTTGTTTAGCCTTAAGGGCTGTGACTGTTCGGCACACTGGCTTTGTGAGCTATGTGTTGCACGTGTTTTGTTTTGGGGTAGTGGTTGCTTGGGTGTCTGCTTTGGAGGTCTCTGCTGCTTAGGCAGATTTTTATTTAGAGTCTCCGAGTATGTTTTTGTGTGTTTATGTGTTTGGTTTGCTGTCTTGGTAGGTCTATGTGAGACTGGAATTGTAGTGTGGTTTCCTTCTCCTCCTGACTGGTTATGCCAGTACTAAGTTAAGAGAGCTTAGCCTCCAGTTTGGCTATATGGTTGCATCTCTCACATGTTGGAATTTGTTGGGAGGAGGAGAGGGTTGTCTGTGTACATGAGGCAGTTGTAACACTGCCTCAAGATTCCCAGATTCACCAGCTGGACCGGAGAGGAGACTGACAACTGACCTTTGGACATGCTAGAATAGTATTGGGAATTCCTTTATAATTGAAAAAAAGGGCCAATGGGGAACAAGATACTCAAGGGGAGTTTGTGAGGCTGTAGTGCTTTTAATTTTTTAGTGCTGACTTATATAATTGCTTTAGTGAGTAAGTGCCAGGTAACTTAAATGCAATGTGTTACAGGTAACTTAAATGCAAAAACGACAAACAATAACTTTCTTTCAAGTGAAACAAGGAAATAAGTACAGTAAGCAATGCAGATATCACTAGGGATCCACAGAAGCGCTGAAAAGCTGTGTTTAGGTGGAATTAGCATTTCAGGGAAATAACAAGCAAACAAACAAGCATACAAACAAAGCTAGATTCAGCAGGCCTGGATCTAGTCTATGCTACAGCAAACAAGGTGTACCAATTTCAGTAAGAAGCAGTTCAAATATGCAGGCACTATAAGTGCTTAAACTAAAAGGCTTAGAATGAGTTACACCAAGCAGTAATAAATACAACTGAGTACTATTAAGATGACGAAAAAGCAAAATAAAGTAGGAAGAAACACAAATACAGTAAAAGCAGATAACATTTTTTTTTTCTTTGAGTGAGCAAATGAGATGGGCCCAGGAGTTACAGGACAGAAACAAGTGCAAATGCAGGTCTTGTCTGCAAAGCTGAGAGACATGGAAGACCGCCCAAATGGCCAATAACTACAAATTCTGGACCAGAACCACTCCTTATGTGGGAGGCAGGTTACCTAATGCTTACCATTCCCACTGATAAGCTAGAAGGCTTCCTTCCAACACAGAAAGGCTTGAGGGGCTCAGAAGTTTACAAACAGTCCTGGATACAGCAAATCTGTATCTGGAACACATTACAGGAAAGGTAGGAAACAGGCTAGTTGCACTGAAATGTGCCAAAAAATGTAATATATTTAATGTTTATCTAATATTGCTTCGCCTGTCTAACTCAGCATTAAAGGCACAGTTATTCAAAAATTAAATGATATAAGGCTTCAAAAAAGGCCACAAAACAGATTTTCAGCTTTAAAAATATCCATTGACTGTTTCTTTATGTCACAGAAAGATGTCCATAGCCTTGTACTGAAGGTAGGCATAAAATATTTCAATTTTGTCAAGCGCATTTTAGCTCATAATTGCTTGATGGACGAGATCACACTATGGGCAACTGCACATAAAAGCAAGCTGGTTAACATTTTTTTTCAGTGAGCAACATTATTTGGCAGTGTGTGCTGTGTACACTAAAGCTTCAAACATTTTCATAGTTGCAGTTGAGTTGTTGTTGTTTTTCTTTTGGCTTTTCCTGGTTAGGGGTCACCACAACGGAACTCCAGTCCGCTAATGATTGGCAGTCATTTTTTTATGGTGCCAAGGTACCAGCCTGACACCCAACCTTCAACAAAGGCACTCCCATTCACGCATGTCTTTCGAATGACACTTGACCACGGGGAGGACATGCAGACTCCACACAGAAGGCACTCCAGCCGGGAATCGAACGGGAGAACCTCTTGCTGTGAGGCGACAATGCTACCGCTGCACCACTGCAGCCTTCACAGTTGCAGTTGAGAATTTCCATAAATCACTAGACTTTTGTTCTAGCTCAGCACCTACAAAAACAAACCCAAATAGGCAAATGTGAATAAATTATTCAGCATTGATCCCATTTACAACTATAACTGCAACTCTACCATTAACTGTACTGCAAACAAGTAGAGATTTTAACTCTGCCTCCAAATGGCCATAATATCTGGGTCAGGCTTGCTGAATCATTTAGGAATACAATTTGTTTCAAAGTTAGACTTAAATCTACAGTAGAGTGTCACAGATTAGATAAGAATCAGAGTCAAATTTATGATTAGAAATGGATTGGAGATAAAATAATATCTCTAAGGCTAGGCTACACACAAGGCAGAACCTGTAGTTAGGACTGAAGTTGCATATAGCCCTAATTCTTTGTGAAAATGGTACTATATATATATATATATATATATATATATATATATATATATATATATATATATATATATATATATATATATATACATATATATATATATATATAGATATATATATATACACATATATCCTAAAACTAGCCATAATTGTAACAATAACCTGTGATTACAGCTAAGAATGCAGTCACTGGAATTCAGGCTATAGATTAGGTCTGGGACCCTATTCTACTTAGGAGGTATAATTAAGGTTAAGTCTGCAGCTAAGACTGTTTCAGCTAGGGCTTGATTGTATTTAGGCTTTTTGTTACTATTAAGGCATGATTACAGTGAAATTTGGATTGCCTTTAAGATTAATTTTAAAAGCCACTCCACCTGCTCCCTGTCAGCACTCATTTGGAAAAACTGCCAAAGATAATTAGCTGCAGAAAGTTTCATTTATAAGATATAGCTAAGAACAGAGCAAGGAAATGTGCTGTTGTAGTTTGGAAAGTGAGCAGTATAATTCCCCAGTGCCAAAACACTGACAAATTAAATCATGCATACAGCAAATTTCAGACACAAGTTAAACATACAACAACCTCCCAATGTGCCTGGCTTAGTATAATATAATTGTAAGGTCCCAGTGAAAGTGTAAGACTTCTGATCTCCTTGTCCCTACTCTGGGTATGAGGTCCCAGAAGCATACCTCTCAACTGCCCAGATTTTTGCCTCATATTTTGGTCTGTTCATCATAAAATTTGTGGTTTTCTGTCAAACCACTGAGAATTAAAGTCACTAAATAATGACATTTGATAGATTTCAAATCCTTCAGAAAATGCATGCTAGCACAATCCCTGTCATTCTAGCAGCTTTCTAAGTTTATAAGAGCAATATTTAAATAATATGCCGGTAAATAACATGCAACACGTGGTTTGTCTCTATGTGGCTAGTGAACCACATATAATACTTAAACAACCCTATCCCTGGACCACTCCATTCATAAACTTGAGTCCTGTCCTCAGATGCGCTACATCGTCTCTCATTAGATAAGGTAGGAATGCTTACATGTGCCCCAGAAATGCTACCCTGTACTCTATGCCTAACAATAGTGGGTAAGCCTGAGTCAGCTTGAGCCAATATTCAGGCCATGTATTCAAGCAAAACACTCCTTAATATAGATGGTTAGTATTTGAGTGTCGGGAGGATAGACACATCCAAGAGCAACACGTGGAAATGATGTTGTACCCATCATTTCTTTTTTTTTCTATCACTTTCCTTTCCATCAAGAAAATGCGGTGGTGGTGCTGCGGTAGCGTTGTCGCCTCACAGTAAGGTGCTGTCCGGTTCGACTCTCAGTTACAGCTTCTGCGCGGAGACATGCATGAATGGGCGTACCTTCATTGAAGGTTGTGCGTCAGGGCTGGCAACTCGGTACGTAAAAATCAACTGCTAATCATTAGCGGACCGGAGTTCCGCTGTGGTGACCCCTAACCAGGAAAAGCCAAAAGTCACAACAACTTTCCTTTCCATCAAGCATTGGAGATGTGCACAAAATGTGTCTATCTTTACAGGGAAGTGGTGTGGAGGCATTGTGTATGTGGAAGTGCAAGGGCGTTACTGTTACCAAATAAAAACAATGTGGCTTGTTGGGGACATTGTATGTGCTTACAAACAGCAAGTTGAAATAATAAAATGTTACTGTGCCCTTATTATTTTTCATTTTCTTTTCAAAATGTGACTATTATTTTACATTTTTTTTTTCAAAATGTGGCTATTATTTATAGGGGACGAGAACAAAGGGAAGTTATAGTTTGTTGAATGGACTGCATCTGTCAAAGGGTAATGTGGTCATTGTTATTATATTTTGTGATAACTTCACAGTCAGAAGTTGTATAAGTTCTCAGAAGAAAAACAAATGGGTTATTAAGAGTATTTTTTTAAACTGGGGACTGACTCAAGGTAACTGAAATATGGTTTCTCAAATAAACTAACAAATCCAGCATATCACAGGGCTGTTGAGTCACAGTTTTTCATTATATCCCGTTTCAACTCTGGGATTACTTAATCATTTCTTTCAAGACCTAGTGAAAGTAAAGGGCACTAAGGAAAAAAAGTGTTTTCCCCAACCAAGGCAACATTTCTGTTACTGGACATAGAGTTGTGCACTTACTGGTTCTTAGGTAGGTACTAGGCTATCTGCCCATGGGCATTTATAAGCCTTGCCAGTGTGTGTCGGCTTTAACTGCCCCATTGATTTATTTTCTGTTACCCATCCACTCGTCAAGGTTTCTCTTGAAGAGTGTTAGCGAGGAGCTCTGCCTGATGTAATGTGGAATTTTGTTCCAAAGCATGGGGAGTCTCTGTGACAGGAATCTATCCCTCCAGCATGTCCATCAATTGAGTTGGACATGGCTTTGTAAGTCAGGCAGACAGCACCTCTGAGTAAGCGATATGCCACTGAGTACAGCCGGAGTTTTTTCAGTCAGGTTGCATAGGACAAGTGTCTTGTGAGGTACATCCCAAATGGGGCATTGTACTCTATGATGAGTCTAATGAGTGACGAGAAGAGGGGCACTATAACCTCATTATTTCTAGATGCGAACCCTTTAGTAATTAGATGGGACACATAGAAGGATTTCCTAACTATTTTGGCAATATGATTGTCAAAGGAGAGATTACTATCTACCTGGGTCCCCAGATCTCTTATTACCTCTTCTGTATTAAGGGGGCTGCCACCTATGTGGTAATTTGTGGGTGTTTTGGTTTTCCCAAATGGGATGACTATGCATTTTTTGGCATTTTGCTTGAGGCCATGACTATGACACCAGGTGTCTGTCTCAGTAAGGCCCTTTTTGAGGATGTCCATGTCAGCCGGAGAGTCAATTATGGCTCCCAGTTTGCAGTCATCATTGAACTTGGTTAGCCATAGTCCTCCTGTGTTTGCCTGTACTTCTGAGAAGTATATGCTGAACAGTAGGGGTCCCATGACCGAGTCTTGCGGGACACCACTTTTGACTGGTTTAGAGTCAGACCTGGAGCCCACTATTCTTACCATTTGAGTTCTGTCTGTAAGCCAGTTGGCAACCCATCTCGTGAAGTAGGGGTTTATGTTCAGGCTGGTGAGTTTTTCTGCAATACCCGAGTGAGAAATGATGTTGAAAGCCTTGGCGAGGTCAAGGTAGGCTGTGTGAACCACCTTTCCCTGATCTATGGCCTTGGTGACTGTCTCAAAGTCAACCAGGTTTAGTAGGCATGATCTGCCCTTAAAGCCAAACTGGGTCGGGGCAAGTGTTTGGAGGTTCCCAATGTGTTTGGTTAATGAGTTCCATGATGATGCGCTCCATAGCCTTGCAGACCAGGCTAGTCAAGATTATGGGGCGAGTTACCAAGTTCAGTTGTGTCCCCTCCTTTGTGGAGAGGAATAACCATTGATGTGCGTCATTTTATGGGCACACAACCTGTGGAAAAGCTGAGGTTGAACAGCGTGTTTAGGTGGGGGTTAGTTATGCAATATGTTTTATTATTTTTCCCATTCTTCATTTTCAGCAGACTTATAGCTATGGTAGGGTAAAAGGTTGGTTACCTGGGTGCAAGATATTAGGATTACAATCGCCAAAATGCATTCTTTGAGTGAATGCTGGCAATGTCAATGCAAGTTTGACCACTGCTTTTTACTCAAGTCTGAAGGACTGTTGCTTTTTTTTAACTTAACTACTACTACAATTATCTGTTGTAGGTCAGTTTTTAAAATGCTCTTACAGCCAATGAGACCCTTGGCTCATCCCTGGCTCAGCTGGTCTTCAAAAGTCTCAAGATTACCCATCTGCATTGCCTAAACCTTTACTACACAGACTCCGTTTAGGTTTGGTGAAAATGACTAGACAGCTATGGAATGCATCAGGTATTTTCTTCAGCTTTCTCAATACATCTGGGCTTGTGCATTCTGACCTATGCTGCTTTGACAACACTGCCTTTACAGATGCAACAGAAACAACAGAGAACCATCATGCCATGTACTCTTCCTTTAAATCACATGCAGCTCTCATTAAGTACTGCAACAAAATCAATACAGCACAACTCAGTAGCCGCCCCCCCCCATCAAAACTATATCAACCATGATTCCCTCAAACCTCACAGTGTAGTGTTATTTCTTTCTTTTGTAAGACATGCTTCTTTTATTTCCTTGTGAGCAGTATTTTTTTCTTACGACTTCTGCAATGCAAAATATTAACCATGTCCTATCATTCTGTCTTTATCTTCTCCAAAACGCTTCGACAGGTTTTGCTTTAAGATCTTGTATTCCTGCCTTAAACCCAATGAAATTGTCTTTCCATTGACAAGATAAATCTGCCTGCCTTCCATCTTCTATCCCATTTAAAACATCATTACACATAATGATCTTCTTCTCTCCCTGAAACAGTCATGTAGCTGATTCAGCACCATTATTTTCTGAGTATTGTGTATCCAGGGCATAACACTGAAGTAATGTAAAAGCAACTGCTGTGAAAAGGTCTAAACCTTTAGAAACCAGTGTTAAAAACCTGGCTAATACAAATGTGTTTGCAAATTTCAAAGCAGCACACAACTGACATTTAAAGCATTGTTTCTGAATGCTACTAAATTACTGAGTTAAGCAGCCGTGAATTTCACGTTCTACACGTGTGCCAGGCCCTTTCAAAGCACAGTTCTCTGACTCAGCAATGCACGCTGAGCAAAGTGACACACTGATTTTTACTGGAACATTTCTCATCTTTTAACTCCTCTGTATGACTCATTTTCCTGTGGGCAGCAAACACTTTTGATGTTTTTCACTTATTACTACTCTTGTTTTGGATTTACTACTGTCTGCATCCATTAAGTGTAGAAAACCTCATACTACAAAGAAATTGTTTTTAAGTGCTGGTAAGAGCAGAGGAAATAGTTCCTATTACACACGACTTGATTTAATAAACCTGCTTGCACCCCAAATCTTGTTTTTCCTGTCAAAATAATAAAAATGCACCTGTGTCTATACAGAAGGTTGTCTAGTTTTGACATAGTAATTCTTTAGAAACAAAAACAGCATTAAAAAGGTAAACCATGGGAAATACAGAGAATGCGGTGGTGCTGTGGTAGCGTTGTCGCCTCACAGTAAAACGCTGTCCGGTTCGACTCTCAGTTAGAGCATCTTCTGTGTGGAGACGTGCATGAATGGGCATACCTTCGTTGAAGGTTGTGCGTCAGGGCTGGCAACTCAGTCAACTGACAATTATTAGCGGACCGGAGTTCCGCTGTGGCGACCCCTAACTTGGAAAAGCCGAAAGTCACAAGAAAAAGAATACAACCAGAGAAATGTACAAATTCAGTGACTGTTGGCAAGCTAGAGATAATAAAAATGCTGTTGAACATATGACAACAGAACCTTAGGATTTATGTTCTAACCCCAGGAACTTCAGTTATCTCAGTGAAAAGTGTTGTGCATGCTGTACACAGTATGTGTCACAAAGGCACCATGTGGAAAAGAAAAAGTATCTCTATGTCACTAGCAGACTTCTCTGTTTCTAGCACTACAGATGTGTAAGAGAACTAGAACTTCTACACAAGAAATGTTTGGCCCAAAGATACAGGTGTGTTCAAAATTAAACATTTCTGTGGTGCATTTTTGATGGTATTGTTGAACCCCTTGTAGACAGTAAATCTCTGTATCATGAGAAAGTTCTAGGACTGTTTGCAGAGACTAATTGCTGGTCACAAAGTTATTTATTGAAATAAGCCCATGAGAACCCCAAAGCCAATATGAAGTCTAGCAATAGTTACTAAAAACAAGGTATTTGAAAAACTGGAAAAAAAATCAACACTGTTGAAAGGTAAAGCAATTTTTATCTCAAAACAGAGAACCAACCTAGAACCTTCAATGCTCTGCTACAGCAGGAAAGAACTGGGTGAATTCAAAAAGGTATTGTTTTAGAGAGGCGAAAAGGGTGGAGCTCATAAGTAGGAAAGTGTTTTGGGCCAAGCAGCCCCTAAATGCCAGTGCCATGAGCCCCATACTTTACTGGAGGCAGAGATCTTGTATATCAGATCAATCATTATTCACCATTCTGCATCCACAGCAAACCTTCCCCCTTACTGTCACATTTTTGCCCACATAAGAAGTACTAGTGTTACCTAAATGAATCAGCAATGTGAAATAGGTGGTTCAATTACACTTTCACCTGTACCTGTTTGGATACCCCAACAGGCTCATTTAACTTTGGCATCCCCACAGCAAATGAACAAGGCCACCTAAATGCAGCTTGCCTCCACCCTACAACTTTACCCCTGTTTGCATTAGACCGTTTGGGGGTTTGTATTAGATGGTTTGGGAGTGGCACCCCTGCCAAGTGGATATGATGTGAAATGAAAGATCACATGACCTAAACTAATCAAAGGTCAAACTTTGCAAGTAAATATTCCCAGCTTCTCTTGCAAATGCAACGAACAGTCCTACACCCCCAAGCTAATAGTGTCAGAGCTCATATGCTAAAGCAGGTCTGAGAAATTATGGTATATGGTGATATTTGAGATATTGCAAGAATTTTGACACCAACTCAAATGTCTGTTTCCATTGCTAAAGCCAAGTGCAAAAACAGCAGAGATTTCTCAGGCCAAAACTCCATCCGTTATTGTACAGGACTTGATTCTACTTTAATGCAATAAAGGTTTTCTGTTGCCACTAACTTGGACAGAGTGACAATTTCAATTTTACTGGGTAGGTAGCATGGGTCCCACATCAGGGCTACAGGGAGTTTCTCCCTGCATAAATACCCATACTAACATACAGTGTGAAATGTGAGACTGCACAATGTTGAGGATTCCCAGTGTTGTAATTTTCAAATCTATAGCCTCACAGTTATGGTTCAACAATGAAATGCTATATGGTATTTGTGGGCATATATTTGCTGCTATAATTAGAAGTCATTCTTGCACTAAAAACTGCACGGCATCTGATATTTGGCACACAATACAAAACATCTAGACTGAAAAGGAGCTTCTTCCCTCTATCCACAAGATGGATAAACTTCAATGCCAGGCATGATAGTTAATTGGATCAGTATCCCACTTGCTGTGAAGCATCTAGAATTACTTTTGTAAATTGCTTCAATAACCGATATGGTTAACCTGATTTCACCACTCAATACATGTGCAGTATGTACTACAACTGAAGTGAAATATTCTAAGTAATCACAATGTGACATCATAGTCTTGCAATACCTATGAGTATAATAGTGTAATGTCTTCCTGTCCAATTGTAATTTATTTTAATTACTGTATGCACATTAGTCCATCATTCAGACTATACTGTAGAAAAGGGGGAAGCAAAAGATGTGGTTTCACTTTCTACTTGTACATTATATATGCTTGTTACACACACGCTATTTACATCCAAGCTCCATCTGGTTTTACTTTGTTTTGGGCTCGGAGTAGACCATTTGCATTTGTTTAAATTACAATCATCACTGGTGTGAGTGAAATATGCAACACTATACAATGACCGGACTAAAATATTCAAAAACAAGCCCACAGACTGGCAAGCCCAACCAGCATGCCCATTGTAAATGAGTATACCAACATGAAAAAGCCCAGACTTTTTCCTATTAGTACATCTCTTTTTTTTTTTAAAAACTATAAAAAACAGAAGACAACCAGCTGAGAGAGACAGCACACAAAAAGAGGATAATCAGGTAAGCTCTGCAAAACTTAAAAACTTACCGGATTATCCTATTTGGTCTGTCCTGATTCTCCCCAAAGGTAAAAATCTGTTTCCTTAAAAAAAGGAAAAAAAAATGCACTGGAAACTGTGGTTCATTTTCTGGAGACTTTTGTATAATTTTGCAGCAGGCATAGTGTACTTGTACCTTAGGCACACTGAAGAGCTATTCTGTAACTGTGCTAGTGTTTAACCCCAAATCAGTTTGCAGATAAGCATTTAATGAATATACAGCATGGTCTCACTGAAATATAGCATAAAACTAAAGTTTCGTGCAGTTTGAGTCAGTCATTACACCTGAAATTCAAGCTGAATTGTCAGACCACACTATCCTCACTGACTTTGAAAACATAACGTGCAAGTCACACACTGCAGTTACAGCAGTGTACCATGTTCAAATGGTACACAAAGACCCAGCTGAGGTAATCACAGGGTGACTAAGATCACTATTCAGAAATGCAGAGACTCCCATTAAGGTGCAGTATACATTTCTCTAGACATCTAGGGAAAAGGGTAAGCAGCAAGTTATTAGCAATGAGCATGGCAAATAAAAATGCAAGTAATGCTGTACAACAAACCCAGTCTGTAGATCACTTACAACTGCAAGGTATGGCAGATAAACGCATCAATTGATATCACTGCACACTTGTCTATAAAAGCCCAGATTTAAATTTTTACTGCATACTGTAATGTTCTCAGAACTCATTTTCACCTTATCGTTAGGAGAAAGTCTACAAATGCTTCCTTGGAAAAAAGAATTTGTTTGCCTTCATACCTCCAACAGTAAGCCTTCTCAGACTGTCCAGATTTTTCCAAGTTTGGTCCATTTTTCATAAAATTGTGGTTTAGCAAATTAACAATGTTACAGATTGAAAATAGAAAATGACAGGCATGGAGTTCATACTCAAATACAAAAACATTCCAACTTCCTAGGTTTGTAAGAATGTTTAAAATGGTCCCCATTTTTTAGGCTTTTGTCCCACTCGGCTTTGGCCAGATTTCTTGTTCCAAGAGGAACAGGTAGGTTTCTGATAAAGCAGATATGGAATGCAGCAGTGTACATGAAATGTGAGCTGCTTGCAGAAAGCGATGTAAATTGCAAGGAAATAGAACTGTCAAGGGCATAAACGGAAGGAGAAAAGGATGCCAGCCAATGTACGAATTAAACTGCAACTGGACATTAGACTAGTGGGAGAGAACACTTTGGCCCATAGGTGGTGGGGCACTCCATAAGATGGAAAGACCTAGAAGTGCTGCATTAGAATAGGTAAAGTCCCAGATGAGTCAAGATTGCTTCCTTTCATGGTTTCTCAACTCTCCACTCCTAGTTACTTCCTACTTGCTGTCATACTGTATCTGCCCCTTTCAGCACTATGCACATGCCAATGCATTAGCCATTATAGTACTTCCTAATAAGCCACTTTTTTCTGCATCTAGTGTAACTAGTAAGGTGCACCAGTACTGCCTTTTTCACAAGTACTTACTGGTGACAGTCAAATTCAAATGAGACCAACTACACTAATGTCCATAGTTCGATCCAGTAAGCATCTAGGAAAAGTACATGAAGCTTCACATCCGTAGATGTAGCAAACTTCAGTTCTGCAGTATTACTGTACCACAAGTGACAAATCAAAACATACAGATAAAACCTAGGAGACGGAATGTACATGCAGTGCATCACATGCAGTAAACTAGGGTTCTAGAAAGAACTTGGCCAGGCTTTGCTACCTCAAGCATGGATGCATGACCCGCATAACTGCATTTTAAGTATATTTTTACTTGACTGCATAATCTCAAAGAGCAAGCCACCCCCCCTTTCTACTTGCTGTAGTTTCAGGAGAAAGAACTTTGCTCCCTCCAAGTAGCAGCAACCTCAACATGCAATAAAAGGGAATGTGAGGGTGCAGGTTCTTCTGCAGAAGTTTCATGTCTGTGTTAGCACAAAACATCTTAAGCTCAAGCCTCTTGACAGCCAACAGCTTAGGATAAAGATTAAAAGTTATTCAGGAGAAAAACAGCATCACAACAGTGATAGACAGCAATTGCAGGCCACTTTAGGCCTAACTTGGCTCAAATGCAGTTGAGCAATCTTCCCCTGGAGATAAATAGCATTGCATGGTCAAAGTTTAATATCTACACTGTAATTGAGACAAACTAGTTTACTTTTATTTTGAGATCAAATGCAGGACCAGCTGCCCAAAATAGGGTGACCACACATACCTTTCCAATTATGCCATCTTGATCACTGCAACATGGAGATAATGCAGTCACACCTACAATTCCACAGCTGTCCAGCAGGTTCCTTTTCTTGCTCATTACTACTGTCAAGACGGCATTTAACTTCTATGAAAGCCCACTATACAGTGCAAGGAAGCATGTGGTGTTCGAACCCTGCAATAGACCAGTAGGTACTTGATTATGCACCAAAAGGAAGCAAAGTTGTCTGAGCATAGACCTGGGGAACCTTTCAAATAATGCAAATTTAAGTAACCCAGTAGAGCTGCAGATTACCATTTGCTAGGACAGCTCAATCCACCGTGTACACTGCTCACAAAGCTCACTTACTCAGCCTACTGCACTATTAAGTTACAGGCTACAATTAAAACAGGAATGAAGACACTAAAAGCTACTGAGAAAAAGTGGTTAGTTGGTATATTGGTCAAGGTGCTGACCTCAGACAAGAGGCATATAGTTGGAAATTGGTGATGCTTAAGTGATCCATAGGGGCAGCTAACCCAGTAGCCATCTAGGACATATAGCTCAGATTAGACATCCAGCACCCCATCAACCTAACCAATGTAAACAGATACTACCACTGCAACCATGAACACCTTATGGCAAACAGCTGTACTATAACTGCAAGTACCAGAAAAATATTCTTAATTTGGAATAAAGCAAATACAAGACTCAAAGAAAGCATTCATTGCAAGCCACACAGACATTAAAATTGCAATCAAGATTTAAAAAGGAGCAGAGTAGTTTGTCAAGACAGACACCAGTATCTTATACAAATGGATAGAGTTATGGCCAACCCCTTCTGAAAGGCATATATTTGCATTTGTGGTGCAATGGCTAGTGCTACATGGAAACATATGCCAAAACCACATGTCAATTCAGCAAGCATAAAAGGCTACTTGCTGCTCACCCCTTTACAAGCCACTTCAGAAGCCAGCTGGTGCTTGATGGGTCAGGTCATGTTTAGATAAGTGAGGAATGGATAGAATATAAAGCTACTGAAGTGTGCTGCATTGTGACAGAAGTTCTGGTATGTTAATTCTAAAAAAATGCAGCTCAAGCCAGATGTACAAGCCCTGTTCTATTAAGAGGCTAAATATTACAGAATCACTCACAATTTCACCCAATGCATACGTAGCAATTTCACTTAAAGAAACACTTTACACAAAGTATCTTCCAGCCACTTTATTGGTGTTACAACTTTGCTGAATTAGAAAATTCAAACTAAAATGTAGACATATGCTTGAAATTAAAAAGGTTTCCTTTTGTTAAAGTCAATGATTCAGATTCGTTTTACTAAACGACAGTCTTTACTTCAGCCATGGGCTGACAGTTCAGTTCACCATTCAGAAAGTCCCTCAAAAAGTCCAGTCCAGTCTTCCACTCTTGTAGCTCCATCTCGGACTTGCCACAAAGCATGCAACCAAACCACATTGCTCTGCTTCCTTTTCCTCCACGTAGTAGTTTCCATAGACAATGGGAAACTCCGGCATGAACAATCCCCTCTGTAGGCTCGTTCATCCACGGTTTGTCAGTTTACAGTACGCCAGTCCCAAGTTGACTGCAAACTGTTCCAATGGTCCCATCCACGGTCCGGGAACCGATCGATTCATCCTTTGCCGCATGATAATGCAAAAGTAACATCCCATGAAGTTCAACGCTCGGGAAGAGTTATGCTTGGCACCCATTCATTGCTGGCACGACTCTCTTCACAGAAAACGTGAAGTTTCTCCAAAGCTGCGTCTTTCCATGCATTTTGGTTGGGATTCTGGAGAAGAAGAAGGAAACTTTTAAGTCCACGGTGCAAAAGGTTACAATACCCGCAAAGACTACGTATATTTAAACATATTTATTTAAAACATATTTATTTATGGAGTAAAATGGTTTCAGATGACTTGAGTCATCGATACTGGCAGCAATAGTTTCGTCTACTGTATCAGATGCAGGTTTAACATTACAGGACACCGGTTACCTAGGGGTGTAGTGTTACGTAAAAACTGCAAACATGCATGCATTTACTACGAGTACCAGGAATACTCAATGTGGAATGTATTTAAAATTATAATCCATGCCTTAAATGTTTTCGCTACTTTTAATCTACAAGTTCAAAACGGAGATAAAAAAACTTACCGTGATAAGAATGCAGTGCAAGTCTTTTGGTTCCTCCGCCTCTTCAGTATTGCCCAAGATATCTGCTAAAGGTTTAATATCATTCAAGCGCACAATGTCAATATCATTTTCACAGCAAAAAGCCTGAATCAACGTAAAGTGAATTTGCAGAGCAATATCTCCTTCATCATCTTCATCTGCAGCCAGCACACAAAAAGCCACGCTGTCTGGATCCCTATAACAGAGAAAAATAAATGGCCATCAATACACGAGCGCGTACTCCACATTACAGCAATAATAGAATTAAACTTTTTAAAAGCATAACTCTCAACGTCTTGACTAAGGTCCAAAGACTCAAGGAAAAGTCCAAAACATGGGGGCACATGCCAAAGTTGTGCCCAGACTATCAATTTTGCTAAAAATGAAGCTAGGGGGAAATCCAAACATTTTACAAGGAACGGGGTAAATGGGGCATACAATTTAGAAACAGTTAAGAGTTATGCCACAAATACAAGTATGTAGCAAAGATACTTACGCATTCATGAGTTTAGCAGATTCGTACACTCCAACGGTTACACATTCTTGACTCTGAGCAGACACCAACAACTCCTCCAGAGCTTTTCCAGCGCACTGCATCCTACAAACAAATCAAAGACAGACAACTATAATAATTCATAAAACAGTGAAAAGATCTTTCACTACAAGAAACTGCTACGCTGAATTACTAAAGACTCCCACTACAAAAGCGACCCGTTTTAACGGAGCCGGCTCTTCAATTCGGCATAAAAATGGCACCAAGGGCTGCCAGCGCGAGCCGCCCCTTAACAGATTCAATTATTCACTTAACTACTGAAGTCTGACTAAGGAAGGCCGGGTCATCCAGTACAAAGCATAAAAATTTATCCACAGCAATATTACAGTCGGTTACCCAAGCCAAACTGGAGTACCACGGTCCTTAGACAACGGAGTACTTCCAACAGGTGCCTTGTCTACTAGTACACTTCATTGTGTCGGACTGCGGCTCAAAACGTCAAATGTAATCTTGCCGGTGCGAAAGTTAAAATCCCCACAAAATTCGTGAAAATATTCCATCGAGATATTTACCTGTCAGAGTTAGTACTTTCAATGGCGTTATCAAGTCCGTGCATTTCTTCCAAAGTCATGTTTTATCCACACAAAACGTATAATAAAAAATCCACACAAAGCGTAAAATGAAAATCAAACTCCGTAAACCAAGAGCACAAGGGAAAGCAAATCGTAAGATATATCAGACGCATGCCGGAGCTGGTCTATTTATATGCTGCCAATCTGGTCACGGTGATGGGGGCGGAGCTTAATTTTCACTGTTTTCTGATAGGCCAGCCAAGCTCTGAACAGCTGTGAGGAGAGGTTTTTTTTCACTCTCAACTTTTGGCTCGTGCCGGGCTGACCATCTGAGAGGGGGGAGGGGCTAAACAATGTCAAAAGAGATCTGTTAGGTCTTTTGTTTATTGTGCTACTGAGCAGACGGGACACCCGCTGCTTTAATCAGTAAAGGAATATGCTTACATGCAAAAGTGAAAAGTTTTCCTGACCAGGCACACTTCTTTTGTTATTAATGTGGAACGTCTTGCAGTCACAAAACCAAATGCTAAACCTTGCAATCAAATTAATATTACTGTTTATATATGAAGTTTTTAGCATACGGTATCACTAGAACGCATCACCAAGAGTATTCATCAAAATATAGGATGTAAAGTGCAATAAACGGTGGCAACATGTACATTGTGCATCCTATGCACTGTCTTCCCAACTATCCCTGACTTTCTGGGATGTGTTAGGTTTTGCCTCAAATAAATGTGAGCCGTTATGAGTAACCGAGTGAGGGTTAAAGCGATTAAATAATTCCATTCATTACTGTTACATTGTTTTTGTTCTGCAGAAAGGCATATTAATATCAGTCCTCTTATTCTACCAACTTTGTAAGCAAATGCAAAAAGTTGCAATGATTTGGGCTCCTTTCTTGATTATGTTTTACAATTATCTTGATTATAGAAAAAGACTCATTTCGCATGTTCATTTGCAGCCCTTATCCCCTCCCCCACCATGCTTCAAAAAACTCTGCTGTATTATTCAGCAGAGGGACAACTCCGGAGTTGGCCCCTTGGACTTAACAATAAGATGCTGACTGAAACAGATTGCACATGGCACACGCTGCTCGTTTGCATTTCAATAAAGTCCTGCACAATGGTGAAGACTGGCGTGTGGCAAGTTGGAATAAATTTTGTTTTCTTCATAGCAACACTGCTCCACCTGCTACGGGGGTTGGGGATTTTGCTGTCAGCCGAGCGGGGGAGGAATGACATTTGTAAAGGCTTTCGTATCTTTCCCCTTCTTGCAATCTGTTACTCAGAGATAAATATCTGCGCCAGCACGAGCTGCTTTTACCCCCTGCACTGACCTTTAATTCATAATGTGTTATCTATGCACGCCTGAGAAGGAATAACTGCAAACCGTCACCCCTCCCTCAATCTAATGCAAAGTCAAATGTCTATATCACGAAAACTAAACAGGACAGTACTGCTGTATCACAAAACACTATAGGGATGAGAGCACAGCAAACTACAAATATTTCAGTTTAAGGGTTCATTGAATGGAGTGCCATCAGTTACTGCTGGCTGATTATTGTGTGGCATTTTCTTAACATATATTCAGCAGGTAGGGAAATGCGCACTTAGGGTTACCAACTTTTTAGATGCTTACTTTGCTTGGTTTTACTTTATTACCAACTGTTTTGAGAATTTTCTTGTTTTTATTAAATCACTTCTTTAAGGCGTTTCAGATGCAGAATTATAGTGTTTTACAGGGGGAGAAAAGTTGTAAAATATTTATCAAAAATCACACGATATTCGCTATTTCATCCCAAATCGCAATCACTACTGCCCAAAGAGGGACTTGTCCTACTAAAATAGGGGTGTGTGGTTGCCTGCCATTTTCCACCTTTTGCACATTCAGAGTTCGCGCAGTATTAAAGATGTTACAGTCACTCTACACTGCCATGCAGCCATTTCATGTTGTAAGACTCAAGATGTACATTTGTTTTTATTTGATCAGTATTCGGGCTCTTTTGCGAGGGACTTTCCCTCTTCTTTCCTTTGTGTCCTCAAAAAAAAAATGTGAAAAAATGGCAAATGTAGATTTTTTAGGGAAACTATTTTTTTTTTTTTCATGTAATAGTAATAAAAAAGTTATTCTGTGTATTTGAAACACCTAAATGTTATTAGAAACAGAATAAGGAACTAAAATGCTAGAATAAGAAGCTTTTATTATTCAAAAAAAAACTCTTTTTCTTTTGTACTGGCTGGGTGTTATGTTTGCTGCAAAATCTGATGTGTTTGGCCCCCAAATGTCCCACTTTGGGCGTTTGGAAAGGTGGCAACCCTAGTATTCGGACCCAGCTTGACCAAGCAGGAAAGGACTACATCGTGCCTTCTCGTACACTTGTCAAGTTACACTTCCGGATAGGGCGGTGTGCTACAATTTTCATTGGGCAATGCACGTTCTTCAATAGTATGCACTCAAAGCCAGCAGATCCGGGTAATGCAATTATTTCGCAGATGCTATATTATACCTATGACAATGATTCTTAATAATACTACAAAACTGAGACACTACAGCCCATGTTGCTCTAAATAACCTATTTATTTATTTATTTATTTATTTGTGCAGATTTTCCGAACTGGGCAGTGCAGAAGCTTAACAGTTGCAGCTGTAGTCCTGAAAAAAATGAACACATCAATTCGCCACATATTTCTGTGACCACTAACAACTGACGTTTCTACTATTTCAGTCCGATACAACGGGGACAACACGATTTCTGTTCGTATAGTTAAACCAGCAGGTTGAAAGCCGGCCGGCGATTAATTTTGCGCAGTATCGCCCTCTAGTGGCTTCACAAAACTTGAAGGGTTTACACATAGAGGCAATGTAGCGCTGTAAATGCTTCAGGCTCTTTGCCATGCGCGCACAAGACTACAGTTTATACCTTGTGCAACAGCAATCCCGTGTACAAACTTGCACAACCCTTCAAGTTCTATGCAGCTGTGCAAACCCGTGCAGAAGATTATGTTCTGTACATTATGCAAACCTGTTCACTAACTGACATATGATGTTTGCAAACATACCTCGCAACCTGTTAGAGCGAGAAATCTGGACAAAGCTATAAATAAAAGTGTGACAAAGAACGAAAAATAGGGGCAATTATTAAATATTGCTCTTACAAACTTAAAACGTTGATAGAATAACAGGTTTTGCATTAGCATGCATTTTCTGAAGGATATAAAGTCTGAAAATCAAATGTCTGTCATTATTTTCTAACTTAAGTCTTTAATAGTTTACCACAGATTTGCCAGAAAACCACAACTTTATGAAAAACGGACCAAAATTATGAGACAAAAATCTGGACATTCTGCGAAAATATGTACAGTTGAGAGATATGTTTGCAAGGCTCATGTCTGGGATGGCAGTTAACACACACAAGTGTCTGCAGACTGCATGAAAAAGTAGACTATTTGTAGACTACTTAAATGGTGCGTGTCTCCCTTCATTTCTGGTGTGGGTTAATTTTGCTAAAATAATCGTACTGTCTGTAAGTTCAGTGTTTCAAGTCGCTAGCCTAGACGGATCATGCAAGTAAAAAAAAGTGAGTCATCAAAGGCATTTGTCAGCTTCAAACTTTGAAACTTCAAAGGCTTGTTTAAAACTTCTTTCAACTTTGCAGCCGTGTTCCTGTTGCATTGATGTCTGCCGAATGCAAATGCTACAGAGCGTGTAGCACAGATCAATATGGTACTGGCATTAATGAAAATAATGCAATCAAAGAGCATTTAATGTAATTTTTCACTGGTTTAAAATTCCCATTCTGCTATTGTTTCTCCACAAGACGAAAATGAACGTTTTTGCATTAAAACATAATTTTGAAGTAACATAGGACTGTGCTTCTCAACCTGTTAGGACAAGAATTCTGAACAAAACCAACCATAATGAGAAGACAAACTCCCCTAAAATCAGGGACATATTTTAAATATTGCTCTCACAACCTTAGAAAGTTCCCAGAATAACAGATTTATGTTAGTATTAACTTTCTGAAGGCCATGAAGTCTGAAACTGAAATGTATGTCATCATACCTCTCAAGTGCCCAGATTTTCACAGGATGGATGAGGGGAAAGTCAATACATACAGCTTACCTTGACCTGGCCAAGGCCTTTGACACAATCCTTCACTCGGGCATCACTAAAAGCTAACACAAATTGGTGTTAATCCCTATCTCATCAGATGGGTGGCCAACTGGCTCACAGATAGGACCCACAAGGTAAAAATAGGCACCACCACCTCTGACAGCAGACCTGTCACTAGTGGCGCTCC
>NC_056741.1:1790254725-1790294725 GCF_019279795.1 Protopterus annectens | reverse complement strand
ACACACACACACACTCAATTGCCAGTGCTGTGTTTGAAACCCCTACCTAGCTATGTCTTGGTACTACAGTGTTACACAGTTAGTGCAGGTGCCACAGAGCTTATATGTTGGCAAGCTGTCCAAAGGTATCTTTGAGTGTGAGTGACATCAGCTGCAGTGCTAAAGGAGGGGTGAGGGAAGAGCAGTAAGAGTGAATGACCACAAAATCAGGTGTCAGAAAAGACACACACACACACATTATCATAGTTGCCAGAACCAGGATTAGAACTCCTTCCTAACTAGTTTGCTATACTAAGATATTACACAGTTATCACAAGTGCCACACAGCTTATATGTGGAAGATCTGTCCAAAGGTATCTTTGAAGGTGAGTGACATCACCTGCAGTGCTAAAGGAGGGGTGAGGAAAGTGTAGGAAGTGTGAATGACCACAAAATCAGGTGTCAACAAAGACACATACAAACATGACCACAGTTGCCAGAACCAGGATTAGAACTCCTACCTAACTAGTTTGCTACACTATGGTATTGAATAGTGATCATAAGCACCACACAGCTTATATGTGGAGGACCTGTCCAAAGGTACCTTTGAAGGTGAGCGACATCAGCTGCAGTGCTAAAGGAGGGGTGAGGGAAGTGTAAATGACCACAAAATCAGGTGTCAACAAAGACACACACACTCTCACACACAAACAAACACATTATCACAGTTGCCAGAACCAGGATTAGAACTCTTACCTAACTAGTTTGCTACACTACAGCATTATACAGTTATTACAAGCACCATGGAGCTTATAGAGCTGAGATTTGGCCAAAAGGTTATTTCAAGGGGACTGACATCAGCAGGCATGCTAAAGTAGGCCAATGTCAGGTGTAGTGGTGTGAATGGCCTCAGAATTATTCATCTCCACACACAGACACATACTCACCAGGACCAGGATTAGAACTCCTACCTAACTAATTTGCTATACTACAGTTTTACACAGGTATCACGAGCGCCATGAAGCTTAAAGGGCTGAGATTTGGCCGATGGTTTACTTCAAGGTGACTGACATCAGCAGGAGTGCTGACACTGACAATGGGAAGTGCAGTGTGTGTGAATGGGCCATAAATCATTCCTCTGGAAACACACACACACACACACACACACACACACACACACACACACTCAGTCACACACAATTTCACAATTTGACAGGACTGGGTATACATATGCTACATGAATAATGATTTGTACTATCATGTTACACAGTTATCACAAGCACCACAGACACTATAGGGCTGAGGGCTACCAAAAGTTATGTGTACAGTGAGTGACATCAGCACATCATGTGATATTGGCCAATTGGATGTGTAGTGGGTGTGACAGGTCTTATAATGGAATTATCTATCACTGTCTGTCTCTCTCTTCCCCACATCTCTGTGTGTATGTTTGTCACATTATAGTGTGTTGGCCTTGGATATGTGTGAGTATTCCTATCCAATGTGTGTGTGTGAAGCATGAATGGTGTACAATTTAGTGTGTGTGCACAGACATCTGCGAATGACAGATATGTATAGCCCACTGTGTTGTCAGACATTGGCTTCATTTCTCTAAGTGTAGGAGCATGCCCAGTATGACCTTCTGTATTGAGTGTGTGAATCCATTCCAGGTAGGGTTGTACTCTAGTCCAGGGTTTGATGTTCCACACATACAGCTAGCAACCTGTTTCTGTAGGATATCTGTAGATAGGTTGAAAATATGGAATCACAATGGGTGACAGATAGGGGGATACTGTAACTATTGCTATCTGTGCTGCTTGTGTTACATGGTTGGTGTTAGAAGAGATATTCAGACACATGTATTGTTTAACACTGTGATGTATTATGTCATTGACTACTGACAGATGTAATTATTTGCTCACAGTTATTTACTGGGAAATACAAGATGAATGAAGCTGAGTCCATTATTGTGGTCCACAGCCTACACATTCTTGCACACTCCTGCCATTCTGGAGGAGTAGCTACAGACACTTGCTGATGGGTTTGTGTAAATGGTCCAGCACCTTAGTACTATGGTGTCTGAGGATCCCCTTCTTGTACATATATCAACTTAACAGAATGGCCATATCCTGCTGTGGCCATACCTCTCAGCTGTACAGATTCACCCAGGTTACCCAGAGGCAGGCTCATATATCTGGCCAGTTCCCCTTCACATTGTGGTTTACGAGCAGGTTTGTAGCCACCCATTGCTGGGTTTGCAGGCAGGGGTAGTAAGGACACACATCAGAGTTTCAGACTTCACACACTCCATGACGTCCATGCGTCTACACCCCCCCACTCTGTTATTCTATCCTCTTCCTAACATTAAGCGAGCGATATCTGAGAGGTATCCCTATAGTTGACCTTTCAACCCAGCAGTATTTATGGATTGGTTTACATTTCATGCAGTGGGACATTGGGGAGCATGCTACTGGGATTTGTCAACATGGCCTTGCATTTGTGTTCTGTTGACTGTGTTTGGTTGTTAGTTGTGATCTCATGAGATGCCATACATTGGCACTACGGGTAGGGCACACAAGCCTTTGACAGAGGACTATAAGCCATTTGGTAGTGATGCAGGCCATCTGTAGCAGGCCACTGCATTCTGTCACTCCTACATTCCCAGGCTGCGAGTCAGTGGATTCCCCTGGTGTGACAGGGTAAGTGTGCAAGGTGTTAATGGCAATAGTTCCTGTCCATATTGATCCATTGGTCTGGATGCAGGTAGGGTGCTGCTTACAGCTAAGGACACACCTGTATAGGACAGCTCTTCAGCATGCTACATTCTGTGGGTATTCCCATACAGAAGTGGGTCATACTGTACTCATTCCCAACAGCAAGGATATGACCTGTGATAAACCTGAGGCTGATGGTGGGGGTGAGCTGAGTGCATGTGTGATATGGAAGCTATTTGCAGCTGATTCACAGACATACCTGGGACATTCCCCTTATGCTGCCTTATGCAGGGACATAGGCAGTCTCTCATTACTTCATAACTGTGTCTTTTGTGATATGCCAGTGATTGGCCAGACTACATCACTATTCCATACTACATGGACAACTAATGTGCTGCTAACCTGTCTGTACAATTCCAATGTTGTGTGCAGCTGACAGTTACATTTTATGCACTCTGTCTAGGGTACTTTCTTCTGTGTACTGTGTGTATGTATGAGCCCACATTCATGGCATGTCCATCTTTCAGACGGTGACAGATATTAACATCTGGAAAGTGAGTATGGATGACTGCTGACAGGGGTATTGTTGAGAAGCATTGCGTTTGGCACTGCAGTTGTTGGAACATGGCCCTATCAACCACAGTACTGCCCATAGGCCACTGAGACACAACCCTCCATGCCTACATGCTGACCACTTCCAGACAATATTGAACACACAACAACCTAACACACAGACTTCTGCATATTGTACACATGCAACAATCTATCTTGTAGATTGGGCCAGCTCGGGTAATCTGTGGACCACTGATACTACTCCTCACACTTGCATGTTACTGCATTTCTACATATGATTGGGGAGGCACACCTGACAACTGTAAACTGTGCTATGACTGTACTGGTATGTCAGGTACTCTGTTGGCTTCCACATCATTTTGTATTCTGACCTATCATGCAGACTGGAGGCATATCAGTGGAGTACACATCTTAGGTTTTATTGACCTACATCTCAGTTTCAGACTTCTTACCCTTCAGAAGTAACATACAACTGCCAGATCTGTTGCAGTCTGTCTGTGTAGGTCTGGAGGGGGCTGTTTACCATTGCCATCAACTGGAGGCCTTAGCACAGCCTTTTGTTATGGTCATCTACACCTGTCCTGCTGGCTGAGGCTGATGGTGGGTATGTAAGCCTCACTGACATGCATGTGTGTGTCCTATGGACACACATTTGGGCCACCACATGTACTGCAGTGAGATTTGTCACCTTCTCTAGTACTGCATAGTGTGTTGACACCAGTATTTGTTATTGATTTCATGCTGCCCATGTAGGTGTCCAGTATCTGCTGCCATCCCATTCAGCCACCCAAGTCCCTTGCATGCTCACATCCATACCATAGATACAACTATCAGAACATACTACTCCATTCAGTAATTGATAGGAAGAGTTACTTACCTTGTGGCTGGGCCAGTATTGAGGACAGTGCTGGAGGGCTGACTATGTCGGATCCACATAGTACACTCCCTATACATGGTAAAGCACAGGTAGTATCATATTTGGCATCTCTTTTACTGTATGCGCAAGTCAGAGAGAGATGTCATTCCCTGGGTCCCTACCATGTCAGTGTATATGCTATGTGTTGCCTCTTTGCCAAGACCTGGAAATACTGGGAATACTGGGCACACCTCCTTCTGCCTACATGGGCAGGCTCAGGTGATTCCTCCTCCGAGTTCCTCTGTGCCTGTGCTGGCCTTGGCAATGGTGGGGTCTTTGTGGCCTTGCCTCATGCTGTTCCTGCTGCACCTGTTTCCGCAGGATCATATTATGTAGCATGGCACATACTATGAACGTCTGTGTACATGTAGCTGGAGAGTAATGCATGGCTCCACCAGATACATCCAGGCAGTGAAACTGTGACTTGAGCATCCCAAACACATGCTCTATTATGATTCCGGTTTGTGCGTGTGCCTCATTATGGAGTTCTTGTTCAGGTGTGTGTGCATTTCTGAGGGGTGTCATCATCCACGGCTCCAGTGTGTAGCCAGCATCCCCCACTAGGTGGCCATATGGGATGTCCCCACTGGCAAATGACTGGTACAGCTGTGTTATATGCCAGATGTGGGAGTTGTGATAGCTTCCAAGGCTGACAGCACACACATTCAAGATAATGCCCTGGGGATTGCACACAACCTGGCAGTTGATTAAGGAGACACCTTTGCTGTTTATGTAGACCCTACCCCGCTCACCGGGTAGTGCTTTGATGTGTATGTGCATGCAGTCTATAGCACCCACTACCTCAGGGTGTTCTGCTATTTGGTGGACAAGACACATACTGCTGGTCAATGCCTCATGGGTGATGGGGAAATATATGTGCTCACCGGCATGTGCTAACATGGCATCCAGGAACGGGTGGAGTACCCTGGATGCTGTTGCCTGTGAGATCCCCATGATATCCCTAGTTGCCCTTTGGAAGGTACCTGTGGCTAGTATTCGTAAGCCTACACATACCTTGGTATCCACTGGAATGGGTTCCCCTCTGTTGATTCTGTATTTGAGGCGGGGCGGCACAGCTCAAGAATTTGCTTTAGAATGTCCCTGTCCATCCTATAGCGCTCCACTATCTCCAGCTCATGTAAGCACTGGTAGGTTACCCCGGGTCTGTACATTCTTCTCCTCCTTCTCACTGTGGGATGGTCATCAGCATTCACATCCTCACCACCCTCAGCCTCTTGCACATATTGATGTATGAGAGCAACAGCAGCCCCTATCATTTTGTTAGTTTTGTCAGGTAAAATTTCCCCATCTGTGTACACCGATTTTGAAATATAGACACTTGTACTTTTAAAATTAATCTATAGCATTTGTTAGATCTATAAAGTATGTATATATCTTTTACTATGATGAATATATATATATATATATATATATATATATATATATATATATATATATGTGTGTGTGTGTGTGTGTGTAGTGATTTTCTTTTTGTATAATAGTTTAGTACGATATGATTACCTGTCACCTGTAAGTTTACAGATATCTTTATCTCTTCAGGTCCCACTTTATTCTACTTATTTGTTTAGAGCTTTAGTTACAATAATGTTGAATGAGCAAATAATTTAGGAATATTTAACTGATAATTTATACTGCTATTATATAAATAGGTATATAGTACACTGTTTGTTGGATTATTTATTATTTAGTAATGGGGGAATAATTTTAAATGGCAAAATATATAACTAAATTAATATTCTTTTATTATTTTTGACATATATAATATTATATTAATTATTTGTAAGTCATGATAACTTTTGGATAGTGTTTTTGATGAATTTTTAGGCAATGGTAGGTAGAGAGATAGTATACTAATTTGTCTTTTCGATAGGCAAACTAGGAATTTTGGTATCCATGGTTGATTGGGTTTTATTAGTAATATATGCAGTTGTAGACTTGTTTTTTTTTTCTGTTTTTGTTATTTATGAGTGTTAGCACTTTAGTTTGTATAAAGGAAGAATTAAAAAAATGTGGAATGTTAAGATAGTGTTGGAGGAATGCATTATAGTCTTATGTACATTTAAATTAATATGGTGGTTAAATGTGTCATGTTATTTTTAAAAGAAATCTTTTTAAATACACAGTATGGATAATTTTACTCTATTATCTATTAATGAAAATTGATTAAATAGTGGCAACAAAAGTAAATCATTAATGAAATATCTAAAATTAAATACAGCAGACATTATATTCTTGCAAGAAACTCACTTGATAGATAAATATATACAATGCTTAAATAACTTAGGTTGCGAAACATTGTCAGCTGCTTTAACAAAAACAAAAATGCAGAGGAACGACTATACTTTTGAAAAAATCTACTATAATGCCTAAGGTCATGTACTCCATTAATGATCCCAAAGGAATGTACACATTTGTAATAATTAAGTATAATGGCAAACTCTATACACTACCTAATTTTTACTGGATCCCTGGAATAGGTGCAAGAGTGGTTAAAGATCATTTAAACTTACTAAAAAGTCACTGGAAGGGTAGTTTCATTTTAGCAGGGGATTTTAACTGCATATCTAGCACAAAAGATACAAGTGAACGGAAGACAGTTAAAATTCTGGCATCAGCTATGGCACTAAGATGGATTAGTAATAACAATTTAGATGATTTAATAATAAAAGCAGAAGATAAAGCATTGTTCTTCACTCATTATTCTTATGTGTATGAGATGCAAACTAACATTGATAGGATTTATGCATCTACAAATTTACTTAATAAAGTTAATTATTTTAAAACTATTCCTTTTCCTTCATCTGGCCATAATGCGCTACGTATTAAAATATTGATGGATATAAGGACATTTCAGATTATTTATAGAATCCCAGTATATATTATGAAATTAAAATAATTTAAGAGTTATCTTAAGGAGTAAGCTGTGAATGTTTTATCTTTGAATGATAATTGTTGGGTTAGTAAATTTATACTATGGGGCTCCTTAAAAATGCATATTAAAGATAGATAGATAGATAGATAGATAGATAGATAGATAGATAGGGTGATAAAACAAAAGAGTGGGATAAAGAGTTGTTAGAAACACAAGATGAGATACAAAGAGCAAGGTTTGAACAGCAAAGAAATTAGATAATCCTGAAGTCATTAAAATTAATGACAGAATATCATACAGTTTAATACATAAAGTGGAGATAGCTTTAGAAAAAAAATAAAATTGCACAGTTATGTGATGACTTCAAAAATCTACATTTAATAACTAATAGAAGCAAGATGTTAAGCAAAATGGCATAAATCAATAATATCCAAAATGCTCACACTAATAAACTTATTTCAGACATGGAGGAAATGCTTAATATTTTTTTAAAAAATCCATGAGGATCTTAATAAAGATAAAATAATAATGCTAATTACAAAACTGACAAGTATTTAAAGAAAAATGTTAGTAATAAACTTAATGACAAACAAATATCTCTGCTGAATAAGCCTATTACCCCAATAGAAATTTAAGAAGCTTTAAAAAATGGAACATAGTATAGCTCCAGGGTTAGATGGTTTAAGTATGGAATTATATAGTCTGCTTTCATTAAATATTTTAGAATTACTGAATGACATTTTCAGGATAATTCAAAGTGCTATAATTCATCCCTCAGGAAATTTTCTGTAATCTCACCTATACATAAACAAGGAAAGGATAATAAGTTACTTTCCTCATACAGACCTATTTCATTATTAAATGTAGACTATAAAATATTTACTTCCATGTTCTCTACAAGATTAAACAATATAGTAGATCATAGGATCATAGGTGGTTACTAGGCTAATGGCCCTGTGGCCCTTACAAGCCTAACCAAGAGTTTATCCCCAAAAAGAAACCTCAGTCAACACCTGTCACCTCCATCAATGAGGGAAACAGGTGGAACTCCTGGGACAAATTTGTGGTTTCACATCCACTCATCAAGGTTGCACTTGAAGAGGGTCAGTGAGATGCTCTGTTTGACATGCATGGAAAGTCTATTTCAGAGATGGGACAGCCGCTGGGAGACAATGATGGATATAGAGCATCTCTAGTAAGGCAGAGTCCAGTGTTGCTTTGTAGGTGAGACACATATCACCCCTGAGCAATCTGTATGATACTGAATAGAGTGACAGTGATTAGAGGCTGTCCATATAGGACAGGTGTTGGAGGTCATGGATTCTCTTTGTGAGGTATTTCAGTGGCCTTTCCAATTAGTGCAGATGTTTGGAGAGGTACATACCAAAATTAAATAAATTAATAAAGGTCAAACAGGATTTATAGTCAACAGATTAATGCATGATAATATAAAAAAGCTAGTAACTATCTTAGATTTAGCAAATATAATGAAGAAGAAATTGGCCCTAATTAGCTTAGATAATGAAAGAGGTTTTGAGTCTGTAGATTGGGATTACTTGTTTAAAACTTTAGAAGTATTTCAAGTTCCACAACGATTTATTGGAATATTAAAAAAAATGTTTAGAGACTCCAAAACATCAACAATGACAACAAAATTGAATCTTACATTTCTCAAGAATTCACTTTAGACATAAGCACAGAGCAAGTGGGTCCCTTGCCCCTATATTATTTGCATTAGTTATCAAACCCTTAACTAATAATATAAGAAACAATGAAAAAAATGATGGATTTTCAATTAACAAGGATAGTCAATCAAAAATACAGCTTTTGCCAATGATATTTTACTAGCTATAGGAAATTTAAATTATTCAGTTGAAGAAATAGTTGAGGAAATTGAAAAGTTTCAAGAAGTATCACTGCTGAAATTTACTAATAATAAAGCTGAAACTTTAATGTTAAATCAATTACTAGTTAGTAAGTTTAAATATAAACATAAATATAATTAGGAAGGAAAAAAACTAAAATATTTAAGAAAAAATCTAGCAAGATGTGAGTAAGATTATTAATAATTTTGAAAAACTAATTAAAGAGTTGTTACTTCTTATTAAAAATGGAATTAATGTTTTTATTTTTACTTTCAAGGGTAGGTTAGTACTTATAAAAATGATTATATTATGCAAGATTATATACATATTGCATTCAATAGTTTAATACCTGACAAAAAATGTAAAGAAAATAGAAAAAATGTTAACTTCATTCTTATAGAATCCCAAAAAGCTGAGAATTGCTTATAGAAATTGTACAAGATTATGGAAGTATGGTGGTATTATTTCCCAAACATAGAATCTTATTTTATTGCTGCAGATTTTAACTTTATTATACTCTGGATAGATCCAACTTACACTAGTCAATGGAAAACTTGAAAACAGACCACAGCTCTGTCTCTTGTGAGTCAGGCAGAAATTAGTACAAGTCAATAGAACAGGTCAGTTAAGGTTAATCATCTGTGAACTGAGGGGGTGGAGCTAGAAACTAAACCTTCTATTTAAGGGGTAAAATAAAACATTTCAGAGCTTTACTAGAAAGGTTCACTCAAATTCTACTACACATTGCCATGAGGGAAAGGTTAGTTTGCTTTTTATTTGTTGTATTACTTTATTGCCTTTTTCTATTTTGAATACTGTGATTTGTTTTATTTACCTTGTGTTTTACTTGTATTCTGCTTTCAACTGCATATTAAAACTTGAAAAGAAACCACAGCTCTGTCTGTTATGAGTCAGGCAGAATTTTTTTCCCCACCCTGCCACTCAGTTACTGTAGTGATCTTAAACACCACTGTATTTCTAGTTGCCGTCCCCTTATGTTAATTTGACCATATATCTCATTTCCTCTCTTTTTTACAGGGTTGTGTGAGTAAGCACAAAATTATCATTTTGTGAAATTACTCCCCTTCAACTATTTAAATTTATTGGCCATCCTACCGTATTCCATAGTACCAGAATACAAAAGTGACCACCCCCTTTCAATCTATCTTGCTGTTTTAAAAATAGTGACTCTCCACTAAAACTTAACTTTTTAGACAGGTAAAACTTAAGTTACATACTTTCACATCTAACTCCTCTAGTGCACACTACAGTGTTTAGGATAAACCATGTTTTTTTCATCTTACCTGTAAGCATCCCTGTGACTAGCACTTACTTTAAAACCTGCTGGAAAGCACTAGGAACTCTTAAACTGATACAAGCACGCATGTCTCCTTGTTAATAAGGAGAAATTAATCATGGGCACTAAACAGCCTATAATTGCAAAGTACCTTGTTAAGGTAAGGGAAAACAGCTCTTGTACTTTACAAAAAAAAAAAAAGCAGCAAACCAGGCATGTACAAGGGTCAGCGTCCGGCTGTTCTAGCCTGTTCTGCCTGCTGTTTTGGCATATTCCAGTAGTGTGACCTCCATATTTTTTCTGGAATCCATTAATTTGCACAGATAATTCCTGTAGAGAAGCCATCACAAGTTGCAAATCTTTTTTCAAAGAAGAGTCAGAGTGAGAATATTTCCAAATACTCAAGTCAGTTTGTTCCTAAAGAGCTTCTTAAGGTGAAATCCTAGATGTTGTTGAAGAAAACTGCTTTTGATATTTGCAATCTATCCAACCTGCCTGACCTGCACAAGGTTTTGGCTTTATTGCCCTGTCTAAGACTGCTGCCTCTTCCCCAAGCTAAGGAAAATATCCAAACCTTTCTCTAGGCATCATTCCCACAAGGATACAAGAAACTATCCAACCTGCCTGACCTGCACTCGGTTTTGGCTTTCTTGTCCTGTCTAAGACTGCTGCCTCTTCCCCAAGCTAAGGAAAATATCCAAACCTTTCTCTGGGCATCATTCCCTCAAGGATACAAGAAGGTATGTTTTAAACCACTGTAAATAATACACTTGTTATATAATGCCGGGTGTCTATTGTACATTCCCTAGCCAGGACAGCCAGCAGCCTAAACCTTCTCTCCTCCCAACTTCCATACCTTCCCCTCTTACAGCCTCTTCATACAACTCCTGTGTTAGCCTCCCTTTCCCACTAGTTCTGCTAGCCCTGCGAGTAGCCTTGGTTGCAGGATAGCCTTTGCCCACTAGGTGGCACTCTCTTCCCAGGTCTAATCTCCTTGAACAACAATATTCCAATCTTAAATTATAAATCTCAGGCATTCACTTCCTAATATATTTATCTATCTGGTAGACCCACTATATCTCACTTTTTTACTATACATTTCTCAACTGCACAACCTACTATCTCCCCTTAAACTTACCTTAACAGTCAGCACTCCACTGATTGTTTTCTCAGAATTTAGTCCTTCACTGGCTCTACCCACTCCGTTTGCCCTGTGGGCTCACTCTGCTCCCCTTCCCTGCCCCCAATTCCCACACGCCCCCAGTACTCCTACATTTATACTACCCTAACCCCACCCCCTAATTACTCTGCTACTCCCACACATCACATTCCTCCAACTACAATTCTTCCTTTCTGTACACCCAACTCCCACTCCCAACCCATCATAACTCACTCTCTTTTATTACCCCACCCATACTCTCTATCCCAATTACTACCTTACCCCACAATGTCTCCACTAACTCCCACCTTATCTCCACAACCTAGACCACATTACTACCTCATACCCCCACTTTTCATACTTTATCTTCTCACTGCCTATGAATTCCACCATCTACCTAACACTCAACATCCTACTTCAATTACCACCACTAGCATCCAACCACACCCCCCACACAAATACTACCCCACCTCATCTCCAGTTCCACTCTCCAAAAGCTCTCCATCCCATACGGCCTACATATTTAAACCCTAGGACTAAAAATTATTACCAACTCCTACTAAAGATCACCAAACCCATAAGGTGTATATTACCTACCCTAATAGCCAACAGCGATATCCACCCTAAACCAGGCCCAAACTCACCTGCTACTACTAACCCCACAAATAGTACTCCTTCTAACCTAAGAAGCTCATATGATGCCCCTAACTCATTTCTTGTCTGTCACCTAAATATCAGAAGTATAAATAAGAAAATCCACTATCTGTATGCCCTCCTGGACATGCACCCCCCTGATCTACTCTGCCTTACAGAAACCTGGCTCAAACCCACTATCCCTGATAATTAAATTATACCCCCCAACTACAATATAATAAGACTTGATGGAAAAGGTAGAAAAGGAGGCGGAGTAGCCATCCTATACAAATCCACTCTTGAGGTATCCACAATTAGCACCCCACAAGAACTAACAACTACCAACTCCGAAACAATCATCTCAAAAGTCCAACTTAACAAACACAAATCTATAAACATAGTATGTAGCTATATTCCCCCAGGCAACAACATAGACACCTTAGAATGTACCCTCCAATGGCTATCCACTATCCACCCCCAAAAAACAATAATTCTCAGGGACTTCAATATCGACTGGCTAACATGTTCATCAAACTTCCCCACCATCCATATCACCTTACATGGTTTCTCCCAGATTATTACTTCCCCCACTAGAATCAATAAACCCAACAATAAGGAAAGCATCTTAGATTGGATCTTAATAAATAACAACCCTCAGTTATACAAATCAGGTACCCTACCTGAGGACATGAGCGACCACCTCCTAATCTATATAATCAGAAAAAGGGTGACATGTCTCAACAAACTACCTTTAAAACCCTTAGGTATACAAAGAACTTTAAACTAACTTGTTTCCAAGCCGAACTTAACTCATGCAAATGGGCCAATCTTAAAATACTTCCCCTTGATGAAGCAGTCTCAGACTTCAATGCTAGATTCCTTGCCATCTTAGACAGGCATGCTCCCACATGAACAATCAGAACCAAAAAACAAAACTGCTCCATGGCTAACCAATAGTACTAGACAAAAACGTACTGCTAGAAACACAGCATGGACCTCCTGGAGAGTCACCAAATGCCCACAAGCCCACATTAGATACAAAAAAATGAGAAATGAGACAAAAAGGTCTATTGTGTTAGACAAACAAAACTACTATTTCAGTTTACAGCAAAAACACCAAAATCAACCCCAAAAATTCTGGTCATGTCTGAATAAGCTGCTCCACCCAGGCAAATCCTCAACCCCCCCCCCCTCAGCTACCCTACAGCTACCTCCTAAGTGTGTTTCAAAGACCTTTAATACCTTCTTCACAGAAACAGTCCAGTTCCTAGCTAATAATCTATCTCCCATCTCCTCTACTACAACCACACCCACTCAGGCAAATATCCCTCCCTTCAAATTTGATCCTATCCCCACTGACAATATTAAATTCCTGCTTAAGAAACTAAAACCCACCACCCTGGCAGCAGACCTACGTCCTGCAGAGTTTCTGCAAAAGGCCGCTAATGAAATAGCATACCCTATCTCCATCCTAATCAATCATACTATTCATGAAACCTACATCCCCTCCATCTGGAAAATCTCTCACATTATTCCACTTCATAAAGGGGGAAAGTCCACAGAACTCTCTAACTACAGACCTATAGCCATACTATCTCCCTTAGCCAAAATAATGTAAAAATACATACACAAACAAATTCTAACACACCTTACTCAGAATACTCTCCTAGCACCAACCCAGCATGAATTTAGACCCGCACATAGTACAACTACTGCCCTTCTCTCCTTTTCTCACACAATAAATCACAACCATGATCAGAATAAGCTCTCCTCTGCCCTCTTTCTCAGTCTATCAAAAGCATTCGACATGATGAATCACCACCTACTCCTAGACTCCCTAAAATCACTTTCCTTAGACAACCCAGTAATCAACTGGTTCCACTCTTACCTCCATGGCAGACAACAAGCTGTTCTATGGAAAGACAATCTATCCCCCCCTTCTACCTGTCAACCTTGGAGTACCCCAAGGTTCTATATTGGGTCCCCTCCTCTTCTCTATTTTCATTAATGACCTACCTAAAGTTATCCCAGATGCAACTTGTATACAGTATGCAGATGACTCTACACTTATCTGCTCTGCCTCCACTCCCACAGAACTACAATCCCTATCCCAAATCACCTTCAACAAAGTAGAGAACTGGCTGAATAATCATTGTCTCCTGCTTAACCGAAACAAAACCAAACTTCTTCTTTCCTCCCCTACCCGTAAGTTAACATTACCAATAATTACAATCTCATCTAACAATGGCACCATAATCTCCCCTGAACCTTGCACTAAACTTCTTGGAATAATCATTGATAATAATCTGAAGTATGACGCCCATATAGACAAAACCATAAAAACAGTTAACAAAAAATAGGCTCCTTGTATAGGATTAAACAATTCTTAACCCCATCTGCCAGAACAGCCATAGCTCGGACACATCTGCTGACAACCCTTCTCTATGCCTCACCCATCCTTACAAATCTAAGTAAATCAAACCTTAACAAAATCACTAGCTGCTATAACAATATAGCTAGATTTGCCACAGGCTCAGCCTATAGAACCCACCACTGTCAAAATCTTCACAAACTTGGCTGGCTAGAACTACCCAATCAGCTCCATTATAACCAACTCATAGTTATTCACAAATCCCTCTACCTACCTACCTACCTACCTACCAGTATTCCCATTCTGACTAATATTATTACCCCCTACAGCAACCTAGCATCCCTCCGCTCATCCAACTGAATGCTAGTACAATAAACCAAAGCCAACAACTCAGCTGGAGAATCATTATTCCCCAACTCTGCTGGAAAAAAATGTAACCTACTTCCTGCTGAACTAACCACTATATCCTCCTTGCCCCAATTCAAAATATCCCTAAAGATGTATCTAAACAGGGATTGGCTATGTCCATGTCTAAACCCAAACTAACCCAAAAAATAACAAAAAGGTAAGAAAAACAGTTATGGCCATGTCTACACCTACACTAACCCAAAAAATAATAAGACAAAGGTAAGATAAACATAGCTCACAGAGGTGAAATACCCTTTAATAACCATTCCCCACACCAACCCAGACAACATTCACTTCTCTACAAACTTTAGAATTCTATTATCGGGAAGATATCTTGTTTCCTACCCATTCTGAGCCTATGCCCTTCTTCCCCTCTACATTCTACTCACAATAACTTTCCTTATTACCTAACCACCTTTTATCTTAACTATCATCCTTACATTCGACCTTGAAATACGTTTCTTTCTTTTTTACACACTTCAAAGATATATAATGTTATCTCTGTATATGAATACCATAAACCCACAATGTTTGCTTTATTTAGATAGAACCTTGACTATAAATTGTTAGTGACTTGTTAAATGTTTAGATTTCTGTGTAACCACATCCTTAAGTGTCAATTATTTGCAATGTGGAGCTTTTCTTCCCAGGCCTCCACTGAAAATGGACATGTATCCAGTCAGACTATCCCAGTTAACAAATGTAAAATAAAATAAAATAATAATAAATAATTTCTCCTGTCCACCTGGTGAATCTGGACATACTGGGGCAATGCAGCAATTGCTTACTGCAGCAAAAGGAAGGTCCCAGCAGCCAAGCACAAGCCCACAAAAAGCCAAGGCGTAGTTAGTAGCCAAGTCCACAATACGAACACTTCTTTATTTAAAAACAGCAAACAGTAAAAATAACGTAAAGCGCTTTTCATCTCACTGGTAGTGAGACTTCCTCAGGCAAAGTTTCAAGTGTAAAGCAACTCTTTAAATACGCTACCCAATGTCTAATTAACACTCCTTCAATTAATTCATTGAATTAATACCAACCATTTCAATGTGATAGCTTTGCAATTCAGTGTCAAACAGTACTGCAATCCTGTTTACATTCACATTTCCAACTGCAATGCTTCAGTCAATAATCTCAACATTCCGGACTTTACTACAACAGCTTTAAACCTAAGGTTCTAACAAACCTTCACTAAAACATTAAATCAATATTCAATTTAGTATAATTTCAAACTTTTACGGCCAGCTGGAAACATAACTAGTTAAATGCAGTCCGATACAACTGATACATTCGCAGACTGAAATAAAACAGTTGATGTTACCTGTCTATCCATACTCGGGTAGTAACCAATATTCTTTTGATAATTACAATATCCAAGTTTGAAAAATATTTTTTGTCCTTTAGTCATAAAAAGTAGATGAACTGTTTCTATCATTGTAGACTAATTGTTACAATTCACCTCCAACTTGTCAGTTATGAGTATACGTAACAGCACTACATAGTGGAGTCTGCATTTAAAGCAACAGTACTGTACTTAATAAGCTCCACTGTAACCTATTCCACATGAACACTCAAAGCCTGGATAGCGGCATGGTCAATTAAACCCGTAGCAGTCAGGTGTTCTATAGTGTTTCACACTTTAAAATAAAATCCTATGACAATGTTAAAAACTCTTAAACTTCCAAATGTATTAAAAATGTACATAAAGACCCCTTCAACTACAATACATTTATTCAGCAAACATATTTATATTATTTCTTGACATTTTTGAACATTTTCTATATCACTATGGTTGAATTGAAACTGTTAATTTTTAACGTCTGTAGGACATATTTACTTATGTACAGTCACATGTTTATGTGTAGTTGAAGGGGTCTTTATGTACATTTTTATCTACATTGTTAGAACCTTAGGTTTAACGCTGTTGTAGTAAAGTCCGGAATGTTGAGATTATTGACTGAAGAATTGCAGTTGGAAATGTGAATGTAAACAGGATTGCAGTACTGTTTGACACTGAATTGCAAAACTATCACATTGAAATGGTTGGTATTAATTCAATGAATTAATTGAAGGAGTGTTAATTAGACATTGGGTAGGGTATTTAAAGAGTTGCTTTACACTTGAAACTTTGTCTGAGGAAGTCTCACTACCAGTGAGACAAAAAGCACTTTACGTTATTTTTGCTTGTTTGCTGTTTTTAAATAAAGAAGTGTTCGTATTGTGGACTTGGCTACTAACTACGCCTTGGCTTTTTGTGGGCTTGTGCTTGGCTGCTGGGACCTTCCTTTTGCTGCAGTAAGGAGTTTTGGGTTTGGCTTGTACTTTTGCAATGCAGCAATTGCCTCATGTACACAGACAACCCTCTCCTCCTACCACCCAACACTACAATCTGCTAGAAATGCACTTACATAGCCAAACTGGAAGCAAAGCTCTCTCCACCCAAGATTGTGCTAGACAGTCAAGAGGAGAAGGTTAACAACTGCACTACACCTTAAGCAACGCACAGCCCTTCTAAACCCACACCACCAACACCCACACATAACAACACTAAACCCACATATGTGGAGGCCCTTAACATTAACCTGCCCAAGCAACAAGGACCTCTGAAGCTGAAACACAAACAAACATCAATCACAACCAAAGTGTCACATAGTGAACAACACCAGTATGCCACCCAACAACAGCCCCTAAGGCAAGACAACGTACCCAACACTTTAGTCATAGGTGACTCTATAGTCAGGCACATTGATGTCTCACTCACCAGGCTGAACAAGGAGAAAATTACAGTCAGCTGCCTGTCGGGTACCAGGATCCGCCACATAATGCATGCACTCAAGTCACTCCACAACAAGTACAAATATGACTCTGTCATTGTCCATGTTGGAGTGAATGACTTGAGACGTACCTCCCTGGACTACATGAAAAGAGACATGGAAGAGCTCTCAGATCATGTGGCCCAGGCAGGTATGACCCTAGCCCTGAGTAGCATCCTGCCTTTGCCCAGAATGATACCACAGTATAAGGACAAAATGATTGACTTCAACAATTGGCTAAGCTTCTAGTGTCATTCAAAGGGGATCGAGTATCTGTCTGCCTGGGATGACATGATCGACAGACCACAATGCTTTGCCAGAGATGGTCTGCACCTGTTGCCCCTGGGATTCAGGTTACTGGCTAAGGCTCCTGCCACCCCTATAGTGCCTTTTTAGGCAAAGTTCAAAGGACAAAACCTCCACTGTAACAGGTACAACTATGCAAAATCTGAAGGTAATGCTACTCAATGCTAGAAGTCTAAACCTCAAAATGCACTCTCTCGAGGCACTCCTAAAAATGGAGAACATCGATATCTGTGCATTAACTGAGACCTGGTTCAAGGCTCCAGAGAGCACCCCTGCAATACCAGGCTACAACTCTTACCCCACTTTTCGGCCACCAAACTAGAGCCGAAACACTAAAGGTGGAGGAGTGTCCATATTCACCAAGGATATTCACAACACCAGGCTAGTTGCTCAACACAATGCATCTGAAATTCTCCAGATGCAACTAACACTAGGTAAGACTGCAATCCAAATTGTAGCTTGCTACAGATCCCCCACCATGCCCCATGATTCTCACTACACCTTTCTAAACATACTGGAAAATATTAAGATACAACTAAACACCCTAATACTGAGTGATTTCAACTACCCTGCCATTCACTGGGAAATCTACTCATGTACCAACACCTTTGCCCAATGGTTTTTGGAATTCATAAATTCCAACTCCCTGGATCAACTAATCCTTAGTCCCACCAGGAGCTCCAATATCCTAGACCTGGTCATTACCAACATGGAAAATCGATGCTCCACACCTATGGTCACACTCTCATTGGTCAGGTCTGACCATAAGCTAATCACCCTTGACATCCACACACACCCCACCCCACCCCAGTAAGGAAACCTCCGTAAAAAACTTCTCCAAAGCCAACTTCATGCTACTCAAGTCAGACGTGACAAACTTCATGACACCCATGCAGATGGGAACTGAAGGTTTGACTGCTGAATTCTACACTAAGGCACTGTACAAGCACATCCACTTGTGCATGAATCGTGCCATCCCCAATAGAACCAAGATGCTCTCCTCCAAAAAAAGGAAGCCAATCTGGTGGTCCCTTGCCATAAACAAACTTTACAACAAAAGGAAGAAACTGTTGCAGAAAAGTGGAAAATCCCAGGATGCAAAACATTCCCTTACCAGCCTCAGTAAGAAGCTGAGATCCCTCATAAAATCCTCCAAAGCTAGTTATGAAAATAAAATTGACAAATATTCCAAAAACAACTACAAGACATTCTATAGCTATGTCAAGAATCTAAATGGCAATGCTCAGATCTGCTCTGAGCTACAACAGAATGGAATTAAATATACTGATCCCAAGGATATTGCCAATATCCTGGCAGATCGATTCAGTGCAAATTTCACCCCCCTCTCACCACCTAAAGGGCCCATCTCAATACCGAAAGATTGCCAAATTCTGGTAATAATGGCCACACAGGTAAAAAATGCACTCTCTAAAGCTAAGAATACAGCATCCATGGAACCAGATGACATCCCAGGCTGTGTACTACATGAACTACAAAATGAACTGGCACCTCACCTAAGTGCCATGTTTAATCATAGCCTCACCTCAGGCTGTGTGCCCACTGAGTGGTGCACAGCTACAGTTATCCCACTCCACAAGGGGGGATCCACCTTGGATCTCGGGAACTACCACCCCATCAGTCTGATGAGCCTGATCTGCAAGGCCATGGAACGTATTATCATGGAACCTATAAACAAAGACATTGGCAACCTTCAAACACTGGACCCCACACAGTTTGGGTTTGTGAAGGGACGATCTTGTCTCCTGAATCTGACTGACTTCTTCTAAGCCATCTCCAGAGCTGTGGACAAGGGTAAGGTGGTCCATACAGCCTATCTGGACCTTGCTAAGGCCTTCGACACCAGCCCCCACTCTGGAATCATAGATAAACTTACTAAGCTGGGCATTAATCCCTATGTCACTTGATGGGTTGCCAACTGGCTTACTGACAGAACCCACACTGGAAAAGTAGCCAACTCCAAATCCAGCTCCAGACAAGTGACAAGTGGAGTACCTCAGGGTTCCATCCTGGGACCGTTCTTGTTTGGCATCTACTTCTTTAAAGTATAGGCCACCACTAAGGGACTCTGACTAACAAATTTCAAAGATGACCGCAAACTGGGAGCCATTATTGAATCCCCAAATGATGTGGATATTCTACAAAAGGGTATTACAGAAACAGATGCTTGGTGCCAGAGCCATGGGCTCAAGCTCACTGCTAATATAGTTACCCCCTTTGGGAAAAAAACATGTACCCATGAATTACCACATAGGTGGCAGTACACTAAACACCGAAAGTGTGATAAGAGACTTAGGGACACAGGTGGACAGTGGTCTTACCTTCGATAACCACATTCCCAAAACAGTCAGGAAATCCTTCTATGTAGCACACCTCATCACTAAGGGCTTTTCATCCAGAAAAAAGAAGGTCATTGTCCCACTGTACTCATCCCTCATTAGACCCATTATAGAATAGAATGCCCCGTTTGGTATGTACCTCTCAAGACATCTGCAACAACTGGAAAGGCTGCAGAAATACCTCACTAAAAGAATCACAGGCCTAAAGCAAGATGCCCTATGCTCACCATCTAAAAAACTCCACCTATACTCTGTTGCATATTGTCTACTCAGAGGTGATCTCTGCTTAACATATAAGGCTATGTTAAACCCAGAGCTGTTGGACATGCTACAGTTAAAGAAATCCCAATCCCTCAGAGACACACGCTCCAGGGATCTAAACCTTGTCATCACAATGAACAAAACATGCTGGAGGGATAGGTTCCTGGCCCAGAGACTCCCCAGACTCTGGAATAGACTGCCCATACATGTCAAGCAGAATGCCTCTTTGGCCCTCTTCAAAAGGAACCTTGATGATTGGATGGGAGATAGGAAATTCACCCCGGGGATTGCGTCAGTCGCCCTGCTAGACAGGGGTCCAGGGAAGTAAATACTGTGGGAAGAAATAGCCAGGGAACTGTTATGGCTAGGCTTGTATAGGCCCTAGGGCTGATAGCCTAGTACCAACCTATGAACCTATGAACCTATAAAACCATTCAGGAGCAGATTTTACTTAATTCTTATAAGTTTATCAAATATAATAAATTAGAAATATGTAACAATCCTTTCACCTGATTAATAAAATTTACCTTAGAAGGAAAATCATTTCAATCTTTAGACTCTGCATATATGAAAACAATTATTAAAACAGTGAAGAAATATGATTTTAAAACTCCATTAATATCAAAATGGAAATGTTTGTGCTTTTCCATTGCATACACGTCTAGATTTAAAGAAAGGCAGAACAATGCTAAAATGAATTTTACTAAAAAGGAATAGATTTGTATTATGGTCTGATTGCTTTGAAAAGGGAAAAGCTAAGTTGCCAGAATAGTTAATGAAAGATAATAAGTTAGGTGAATGTGTTAACTATTTAGTATTATCCATCAGTAATAAATTAAATGATTTTCTAGATAATATGAGTGAAGAGCAATATAACTCTATTCCCCCATTATATGAATATATGGATGCTGTCACTGAAGGTAAATTGACCTAGAAAGGAAGTTTGTCAAAGTTATATAAGTTAATTTAAATAATAATAATAATTTTGATGCAAAATTCTGGAGCTTGTTAGATAGTAGTAGATTGAGTGACTCAGTAGATGATAAGAATAAAGCTTTGTTACTTAAATCAGTTAGTGAAACTTCCAAGTTTATATTGGAAAGTTTTTATTTGAGAATATATACAAAGAATGTTTTTTTATTCGTTATAAAATTTCTAGGTTTGATAAAATAACTACTTCAGTCTGTTGGAGATGTAGTAAAGATGTAAAAGCTGATTGGACGGGTCTACTTTACATGGTCGACTTTTCAGAAAGTCGACTTTCATATGGCCAAGACCATATGATGGACTTTCTGAAAGCCGACCATGTAAAAAAACACAAAATACACAATGAACACTTACCTTAAAACCGTCCCCCACCCCCCTGTAACTTAAATATACCAACTCCGAGATCGCACTACAGTATGGAAGAGGGAAATTTTCCCATTCTGCACTGTACGGAGATAGCGGTTCCCCATGGTCAGCTTTTCAAAAGTCGATCATATGGTCTCGGCCATATGAAAGTCAACTTTCTGAAAAGTCGACCATGTGAAAGGGACCCAACTGGACACACATTTATGGATTGTGAACAATTAAATGCATATTGGGAAGAGAAAAGTATGTGTTTTAAGGGGATATGGTCTGATAACTAATCTTTAACTCGATCAATAATATTAATAAATGTTCCACTTCCTTTACTTGTAAAAGCCAAAGAACAAAAAAAAATGTTCTGGAGTCTCCTGGCAGTAGCTAGAAAAGTTATTACATAAAATTGGAAATAAAATTAATTTCTTAAATTCAAATAATTTTTAAATGTAATAGTAATACTATGTAAAACTGAAAAAGAAGTAATCAGAATAAGATCTATAAATCATACTAAGACTTTTAGTAGTTGGGATAGTCTTGATATGTTGCTATTGAAATACCAAGACATTTAATGCTTTAATTGTATAAGATTACCTTGATGATTCAATGTATTCCTACCATTATATAACAGTATGTGATGTTGAATGTCTGCCTTTCTGCCGATATTTTGTAAATATGTTAAATTAATAAAAGAATTTCTTAAAAAAGGCACAGATCATATTTAGTATAACTGTTAACACTACTTTTCATTTTTATTTTAATATCTTCATATTTATTTGCATTTTCTAAATAATGACATGGTAGTTGAGTTCTGTATTAGAAAGTGTTAAAGACAAAAAAATGCATGCTTGCTTGATTTTTAAATAATAAAATAAACTTATTAAGGCACAATGCAGCTGGTGGTGCAAAATGTCTAGAAAAACAAAGGAAATATACCATGAACTTCCAGTAAAAGTCAGACTTTATTAAAATGCTGATAAAAGCTATACAAAAACAATAAAAAGCATAGTAGGTGCTTTCATCTCCTGAAACTGAGACCTCATCAGACCGATTTAAAGTTGCAAAATACCTGGATTTTTCTTGATCATTATTTAAGGGGTCAGATGGTAGTGTTTAACAACTTGTCTGAAAAACAGGATGTTGTAGCTTAAACGCTTGCAATAAAAATGTTTGCTTCACTTTTGATCCAGTGCTTCATTTCTTGTAAAATAGTTGTTTGTCCTTGTATGTTCAATAAATGGTATATTTATGGGATTTACACATGTTTTGGCTTCATAATTAAGTATAACATGTGAATTTTCATCAAGTTTTGTGCCAAAAGATGAACTGGTGATCCTCTCAACCTCTCAATTTTTTATATCTATATATATATATATATATATATATATATATATATATATACATATTCACTTTATAACCTCGAAATGCTGAAATATCGAATTTCAGTATCTCGAGACTATAAAACAGAATCCACAAAACACCGACAAACAAAAACCGCGAAACCACATAACCGAAAACACTGCACACACTACACTAAACATACAACACAACACCCACATCACAACATAAACAAAACACACATACACAACTCACACACCCCCTACTTATATATACTAACTCCGAGATCGCACAAACACAACACAAAAGCTCACTCACACACGCACATTCTCCATTCCCTCACACACACTCTAACTCCCACTCAAAACCCTTACAAAACACTCACTTACCTGACATAACACCTACATCCAAACACAGCACCGCGCACCAACAAAACACAAACCCGGACATTACGTAGCGCAACTACATAACCGCGAATTCGACATATTTTCGACATATGTCAAATTCGTGATTATGAACGTTCGCTATTTGTAACATTTGACTTTATAGCTTCGAGATACTGAAATTCGACATTTCAGTATTTCGATGTTATAAAGTGAACCCATATATATATATATATATATATATATATATATATATATATATATATGTGTGTGTGTGCTGCTGTGGGAGTGTGTGTGTGTGTGTGTGTGTGTGTGTGTGTGTGTGTGTGTGTGTGTGTGTGTGTGTGCATTTTGTGTACATGCGTGCATGCGCATGTGTGTGTGTGTGTGTGTGTGTGTGTGTGTGTGTGTGTGTGTGTGTGTGTGTGTGTGTGTGTGTGCGTGAGTGTGTGTGGTAGCAATAAACCAGCATCCCATCAGGATTGTGATTCTGTGTTGTGCCCATTGCTTGCTGAGATAGGCTTAAGCTCACCTTATTATGCCTTTGAATAGGATAAAGCTGGTACCAAAATATGAAAGAATGAATGAAATCTTAGTTACAGATCACTGAATCATTGCTGAATGAGTGGCTTTAGATTAAAAATTTAGCATTGTGGTTGCTTTCACCATAATGTATTATATTGTGCTTGATGGTGGCATGCTTTTGGTGAATTTTTTCCTTTTCTCCTTTTTGGTGAGAGTGTGGAGCCTTCCCTGTGGTGGAGTTGGGGTGGGGAGTGTCTTCTTTGAAAAAAGGAAAATACAACATTTTTTGGTGATTTTTACTTTTTTTTAATCATCTTTTTTGATATTCATTTTTAGGAAGCCAGTGATTCAATCAAGCATGAATGCTCATAGGTAAACCACAAATGGATATTTGTAACTGTATGTGCAATGTATATACACACTCAACACTGATGATTTGTTTAGGTTATATGCAGCTTGGGAACATGTGGCTTAAGTATTTCTCTACCTTCCATACCTTAAGTATTACATGGAGATTGTCTAAAGATTTTTGTGTGTTTTTTTTTTTTGGGGGGGGGTAAAAGTATTGCTGTGCTATCACTCTTGAGTTTCAGAACCATCTGCCCTCCTCCTACTACTGTATGCTTCATAGTTTTGCATGTTCATTGATTTTTGTCTGTTTTTCTCTGTCTCATGTAGACATGTGCCCCTGACATTTTTTATGCACAGCGCTGTCCAATTGTTTTAAAATCTTGCTGAAAGTAACTATACACACTTTCAGGCCTATTTTAAAATGGTTTGCCTAAGTCATTATTCCTTGTACTCATACTAAGGCTATTAAATATATAATTTCCACTGTAAATGATAAGCCTTCATAATGCAGACATTTATATGCATGCATAAGTTCATCTCTAGTCAAATGATAACTTGACTGAGTACAGCTCACTTCATAAGGAATCAAACATTTCTTGTGCATGATTTATGAATTTGTTCTTCCTCGATTAATATAATATTGTAAATATACAGTGTGGCTCAATACTTGTAAGGTCAATAGCACTTCTTGATGTTTTAAACATAAAGATTTAAAGATATCCTTCATAGGAAGGTAACATCTCTGAATTCTAGTATTCATATTATTTTCAAACTTCAAAATGCTATCAATGATGACACTAAGAGGGGAATTCAACAAAGCCTATATAGACTTTTTTCCATGTAGGCATAGTGGCACAGAGCTTACATGGAAGTAAGCAGTTGTGCAATCCAGCAAACAGAGCAGAGGGACGTGCAAGAGTGTGAAAAACGGAAGTGTCTGTGGCATGTATATCACCTCATAAGCAGGTAAATTGTATGCAGATATGGTGTTTGAGTGATCCACCAAGCAGATTGGCAGTACTGCAGACCCAGTGTCGGTGTCCAAATAGTACACGGAAAAATTCTGTATACATGACATAAAAAAGAGAAAAGGGGCTGTAAAAGTCCAGGTAGAAGCATAGAAATAGTATAGCAGACACAGATATGTGAAAATGTATGCCCTGTGTGTCCAAAACCTAATGGAAAATATTTTAAAATAAACTTTTTTAATACCCATATTATGTTTGCAAGTTGCGCAGCACTGCGCAAACATGCCGTTATGGAAAAAAAATTAAAAAGTGAAAAAGGAAGAAAAATAAATGCGGAACAATAATGCATTATAAGACCTTCCATTGAATATGTACAATGGTAGACTGTTGTGGTTGCTAAGGAGGCAGGCCCTGGAAGAGTGCAGTTTCTAAGTATTAAGTATGGATCTGTATGCAAATGGGCTGGGTTTACTGAATAACAAAAATGGGTATCTGTGTCAGCAGATCCCATCCATGTATGGCTAGAACCGTGGTGGTGTCCACAGAAGAAATAACTGACAGCAAAAGGGGGTGTGTCCGCATCTGTTTAAGCTCAATGGAGCTCAGCTGTACTCATTTGTGTGCCGCTGAACTAGGGGGGTGTCTAGCCTGCTAAGCATTGTTTACCCTCAGGGCATATGTTTGAGTGGGTTTGAGCATGTTTGCACAGTGCTCCACTGTGCTGAGCATACCCATTCATGCGGGGTGTGTCTTGAAGTGCTCAGCATTGTTTATATCTGAGGTGTGGGTTTGCACGCCATGCTACAGTGCTTAGCAGGGGGAAAATTGGCTGGGAAAGCCCATCATAAATAAATTACTGATGACTCCTGTACCACTTAAACTGGGCCATTAAAACACTTAATGATGTTAGTGGCAGGTGGAATGCATCATAGGTAGCCAATCACACAGGCTGTACCTACAGCAGAGAACTATACAGGTTCCATACACCCTACAATCTGATTTCATCTCAATACTCTGCACCAGTGGAGTACAATTGTGGGATTTATAACTAAAGCAATGCTTGGGGCTGCTAAAGCTCTGCTACATCTGTATGTGTTAGATGTTGAGGGCAGTTCAGATGCTGCTGCTGACAATAGGCCTAAAGTGAGAAGGAGAAGAGTCTTCAGGCCCAGGGTAACCTTCCAGGAACTACACGAGATGGAGATCATAGAGAGCTACAGGGTGGACAGGGACATACAAGAACTCACCGAGCTCTGCCGCCCTCAGCTCAGACCCAGAGCCAACAGAGGGTAACCCATCCCAGTGGAAACAAAGGTATGTGTGGCCCTTAAGATACTAGCTACAAGTACTTTACAAAGACTAACTAGGGACATGATGGGGGTCTCACAGACATCAGCATCCAGAGTATTCCACCAGTTCCTGGCTACCATGCTAACACATGCCAGTGAGCACATTTATTTACCCCACACTCCTGAGGAGAGGGCTAGTAGAATGAGACTCTTCGACCATGTAGCACACTACCCTGTGGTACTGGGTGCCATCGACTGCACTCATGTACACACCAAAGCACTGCCCGGTGAGGAGGGTAGACTCTACATTAACCACAAGGGGTATCATTCCATCAACTGCCAGGTCATGTGCAATGCCCAGGGCATTATCATGAATGTGTGTGCTGGCAGTCCTGGCAGTTATCATAACTCCCATATCTGGCATGTATCATAGCTGTACTAGAAGTTTGCTACGTGGGACATCCCATATAGCCATCTACTGAGGGATGCTGGCTATGCACTGAAACCGTGGATGATGACACCCATCAGAAATGCACACACACTCACCCACCAAAGAATGCTATAGTGAGGCACATGCACAAACTAGGAACATCATAGAGCATGTGTTTGGGATGCTCAAGTCACAGTTCCGGTGCCTCGATATATCTGGTGCAGCCCTGTAGTACTCTCCAGCCACATGTGCACAGATATTCACAGTGTGTGCCATGCTACACAATATGATTCTGTGGAAACAGCTACAGCTGAATCAGCAAAGGGAAGGGATACACAGCCCCCCACCACTGCCTAGGTCCTCCCAAGCACACCCACAGGGGGACTCAGACCAGGAACCGCATGAGGTGCTTCGTGTAGGCATACGTAGGCCTGCCCAGTTTGCCCTGGACTTGGCCAAGAGACAACTCATAGCACACGCACTGACAACCTAGGGCCCTAGGGACTAACACCTCACTCCAGTTCACATACATATATTAAAATTGATGACAGGTAACTCACACAACCTGTACCTAACCATGTATTGGTTGTGTACTGTGTGCATCAGATAGAGTCAGCCCTGAAACACAGGTCTCTCAACCGCTGCATTTGCAAGGTAAGTCACTCTCTTATACAATACATATACAGGGTACTAGACTATGGTAGCATATGTATAGACCTGCTGAATGTATGCAAGGTAATAGAGTGTGCTACTGGGTAACTTGCAGAGATATAACAGCCACTTGGGACAACAGGTAATCTGTCTAATACTGATTGCCCCCATAATATTCATTAAGCCACATGGCTGGAAGCCCCACTGCATTATGCAAGGGAAATGCCAAACAGTGGGCTCATAGGAAAGATGCACGACTGTCAATGCCAGAGTCCCCTACCCCCAACACATCTGTGTTCCCATATAACTGCAGTAACAGAGTATGTTTCCAAGGATATATCAGCAGACCATACATTTACAGGGCTGTGACATACAACCTGGCCACATATTTTACCCACAAAATGCAAGGATCAGTCGATGTCTGTATGCTGTTGATAGTGTGAGGAATTAAACCTTTCTCTCTGGTGGCTGCTGTGGCTCACTGGGCAAAGGACATTAGCATGGGTGATAGTGTTGATGGTTCAAAGTTGGCAGCATCTACAACTTATGCACGTGAGTTACTTGTATGGTAGGAATCCCACAGACTGTCATAACACTGCAATCTGTTACTGCAAGACAGCTGGACAATGCCAGAGAAACTGGGGGGGACAGATAGCCAAACCTACAGACATACATTATACATGATCTGAATAACCTAGAAGATGACGAGTATAACTGCAGGTTGCATCAGGTCAGATTAGCTGCAGGATGTAAACACCATCACTTAAATATCTCAGCAGTTACAACACTGCAGTCCCTGTATTTTACATTATAGTACCATAAAACCACAACTGTATGAGGAACAGAGCACACATATGGGGCAATAGGGCGGACATTCTGCAAAAACATGTACAGGGAGAGGTATGCAAAATGTCATCCTGTATGTGGTGTTACAGCATGTACCCCAGTCACATCAAACCTCTCAGCCTCTTACAGCAACAAATCTGGCCAAAGCAATCAATATAAGTGGAACAACGGCCCAAAAATAGAGGCAAGTGTTAAATATTGCACTTACAAATGTAAAGAAGTGGTAGAATAATAAATCTCGCATTACCATGAGTCTTCTGAAGTGCCTGCAGTCTGAATCAATGTCTATCATTATTTCCTAACATCAATCTTTAATGAATTGACGCCAATATTTTATTTATTTATTTATTTTACATTTGTTGACTAGGATTGTCCGACTGAGCTGAAGAGCCCTTTTTTAGGGGAGGCCCGGGGAGAAAAGCTCCAACATTTTAAACACTTCATCAAGACAAATGTCCAAAGAGTGCACCCTCTTCAGCAGTTAAAAGACTTTTACACAACTGTGAGCAGCTGTGCTCCCTAGGATTCTGTCTTTTTTCTCAATAAACTTTTTATTAATTTTGAAAGAACATTTATAATGCAGTACAAAGAGTCATTGAACAATAATATACAGACTTACATATTATAACAACTTTTATACATGAAGAAAAGAAAAAAAAAACCTAGATTAAAACTGCAAATATCTAAAACATGAACAAAAAATTACACAAACTACTACAACTACTATAAAATATGAACAAAATCAAAAAGGTGTTGTATAAATGATAGTTTAAAAAATAAAACATGTAACACAATGGGTAAAGGTTCACCAAAGTCTTCTTGCATGTTGCAATTATAAATGAAATCATTTATCGGATAATAAATCCATAAGGTCTTCCCAGAGTTTCTTAAAATAAACTTTTTTCTTAGTTCCTCTAATTATAAGTTTATGTACTGCAATGTAATTCAATGCCATTGCTCTAAAACCATTCCATGAAAGATTGGAGCGATCTAACCAATTTAATGTAATATAAAGTTTAATAAGTGAGCAAATAAAAATGAGAACATGAAATTTTATTTTAGGTATTCTTAAATTAGATATATGGAGTAACGTCACTTCCCAGGAAAGGGTTGATTTCTGATATCCCATCTTTTCCAAACGTACTTTTAAAGAACACCATAATTTGTGGGTCTGGTTACAAAACCAGAATATATGTATAATATCAGCCTTAGAAGAAGAGCAACAATTACATAAAGAAGAATTTTTAGGGTTAAATTCATTCAGTCTGGAGGGTGTATAATAGGAGTTATTAAAGATCATCAATTGAGTATATAAAAGTTTCTTAAAAGGAGATAACTCTAAGGTCCTTTTTATGGCAGACATTTTATCTTCGATAGTTAATGAGTTTATTTGCTTGTCCCAATACTTTGAGAAGAGACAGACCGAATCATGTAACCTACAATTTATCAGAACATATGATTTAGATAACATTTTATCCAAACTAGAGATCGTATTCAATGTCCTGGGACTTATCAGCAGTATTTGAAAATTTCATATATGTTATTTCTCTCAATTGACGCAACTTAGCTGTATATCTACAGTTTGCTTTGTACAATTTCCTTATATCTACCAATGACATATCTCTATATTTAATAATATCCCATACCAGAATATCTTTAATCAATGGAAAATTAGAAAGATCTATTAATATATTATCAATTTTAAAATTTGGATTAAGATGTAAAGGTTGAAGATAGAGTAAAGCATCCTGTAGATTAATGGATTTTATTAAACTTTGAAAAATCATTATCTTATATTTTAAAGTTGATAAAATCTTATACTTATTACAAGTTATTACAGAGAGAAATGGAAGAGACTTTGGATTAACTCCTTTAGTAAGAACATGTTGATGCCATATTCTCAACCAAATTGGAGAAACTTTGTATGTTTCTAAAGTTAAATTAGAAATCATTAAAAGTCTATTAGCACATATAATCTTGTAATAAAGGTGTAAGTTAGGTAAGTTTAGGCCTCCTCTAGATTTAGGATAAGAGAGTTTTGTATAAGAGATTCTTACTGATTTTGGAAACCACAACAATTTAGCTAATTCCTTATCTATCCTAGAAAACATATTATTTGGAATATTGAGATCTGAAGCATAGAAATGATACAAAAGTCTAGGCAGCACATTCATCTTAATCACAGCAGCTTTAGAAAGCAAGGATAAGTTTAAGAGCTTCCATCTAATGCAAATCTTGAATAATATTAGACCAAGCTTTTAGAAAATTATTCTGTAACATAGAATCATGGTTGTGATCAAAATGTATACCCAAATATTTAAGATTAAAGGAAATTCCAAAAGATGAATATGGAAAAAAGGTAGATTTATGATATGTCGGATTGATGGGAAAAATACTTGATTTTTCATGATTAACCTGATAATTAGAAGAATTAGAGAAGGCCTCAATTGCATTTATAATTTTAGAAAGATCTGCATTAGGACATTGAAAATATAAATTAACATCATCTGCAAAAGCTGAAAGCAATATATTATTCTTTAAAATTCTTGGTATAGAGTGATACGTATTTTGAGCTAGATACAAAAATAATGGTTCAATAAAAATATTAAATAGAAAGGGAGAAAGAGGACACCCTTGTCTTGTTCCATTTGTAATTTTAATTGGCTTGGACATCTTTTTGTTTACATATATGAAAGTAGATGAATTCCCATATAGTTTCATAATCATATCAATATAAAATTTGGGAATATTAAAGTGGGATAATGTAAGAAATAAAAAGTCCCAGTTAACCCTATCAAATGCTTTAGAAGCATCTAATGATAAAGCATACATTGGATTACGTTCTTTCTTTGTCAATTGAAGAAGTGCATCCAGAGTTAAAGTGTTATCCCAAGCATGTCTATGACTCATAAAGCCAGCTTGATCTGATGAAATTATAAATGGCATAACTTTTTAAGTCTGTTGGCAAGTACTCCTGCAAAGATCTTTATATCTACATTAATTAAAGATATGGGTCTATAGTTATGTGGGTCAGCTTTATCATGCTTATTTTTTGAAATCAAAATTGTTTTCGAAGTGTTCCAATGCAAATCAGTAATACCACTGACAATTATGAAATTAAAAATTTTTAAAAGGATAGGAGAAATTATTAATTTGAAAGCTTTAAAGAAATTTGTAGTATATCCATCTGGGCCAGGAGACTTATCAGCCTTGAGATTAGAAATAACCTGATGAATCTCCTGAATTTTCAAGGGAGATGATAACATCTCTATTTGATCATCATTTAGGCAAGGAAATGTAATAGACTCTAAAAATTTAGCCATATGCAATTTAGATGGTCCAGATTTATTACTACAATAGATTTCAGAGTAAAGGGAGTAAAACAACTGCATTATTTCTGCATCAGAATTATAAATATTGTTTTGATATTGTACCATAGGAATTCTCAAGGAATCTTGTTTAGTTTTAATGATTCTTGCTAGAGTTTTAGAAGGAATTTGGGCCCACTCTGAATATATAGCAATAAGTCTCTGTTCGTGTAAAGAGTAGTTTTGCTGATGTAGATCCAAAAGTTCTTTTTGAGTGTCCATTAATAGTTTTTCTAAATCTGAATCTGGTTTTAATCTCTGTTGTCTCTCCAACATCAAAAGTTTTGATTTTAAAGTAAGTTCTTTTGACTTATAGGATTTTTTAAAAAAAGAAGCTTTACTAATTAAATAGCCTCTCAGCTTGGCTTTAAAAGCCGCCCATTGAATATCAAATGGTAAGTCTATAAGATGAAGATTAAAGTCAAAATCCACCAACATCTCCTTTGTATCTTTAATTATATCACTATTATTTAATAAGTTATTGTTCAATGACCAGTTGTTGCATGTAGATTTTAAAATCCTCTCTGAAGTAAATGTAATAGATAGAGAAATTTTAGCGTGGTCAGAGAAAAATCTAGGATCTATAGAAAATTTGATATCAAAATTTGTGAAGGATTCAGATATCAGGAATAAATCTAACCATGACCAGGATTTGTAACATTTTGAATAATATGTATATATTTTCTCCTTAGACGAAATCTTACTGAAAGCTATTGTGTCTATAAGATTAAAATCAGCTATTAATTCACCAAGAGCCAGTGAGGCTTGAGTATTATACACCAAATACTTACTTGTGCGATCTATTACCGGATCTAAAATTACATTCCAATCCCCCCCCCCACAATAAAGTGATAATTTTGAAATGTATTAAGAATATTGTGTAATTCCATTATAAAAATTTGTTGTTTTGAACATGGTCCATAAATATTTAAAAATAAAACTGGTCTGTTAGAATATGGAAAAGTAGAAGTAAAATAACACCATCTGCCATTTAGGTCTGACTTAACCTCATTTATAGCCCCTTGAAAATCTTTTTTGATTAATATGGCTACACCCCTGGAGTTGCTACTATTCCCAGCAGCAATACTATTTCTTATCCAACTTTTTTTCAAATGTTTCGACCAATCTTCCATGAGTAAATGAGTTTCCTGCAAAAAACAGACATTTGCTTGTGCTTTAAACAAAAGATGCATCAGAAGTTTCATTTTAGCTGTATTGCGTATGCCTCTAACATTCCATGAATCTATATACCATGACATTTCGGTAAATTTAACATTGTATTATTATAAATCAAAAAGAAATAAGATTTTTAATATTTTCATGAGACCTCTGGGACTATTATATAAATAACAAACATTAGAAATACAAAAAAGACATACATTGAATATAGAAAGGAAATGTGCATAACTTACATGTATGGTGAACCCATTTTGTTTTTTACATAAGACAATCAAATTTAACCAAGTATGAAATAAAGAGTATTCTCTCAGCCAAACCCCAGTGCCTAACCACCAATACCCCTTAAGTGAGAGAAACCCAATTACTAATAGTTCTGTAAATATTAAAATTCGTAGAAGAGATAAGTAAACCCCTAAATTTAATACCTTCCACAGTACTACATCTAACACTATTTTACATATATACAAAGAAAAAAAATTCCAACATCCAGTCATACCAGGCCCCTATCACACTGCACTAAAGCTCTCATATATATTGTTGGGATAGAACATAAATAAATATGATGTATAGAAACTAATCTAAGACAGAGTCTATTTGACAAAATATATATGAATAGATTACATTAATTAAAAACAATTCTAACTAAAGAATATTTTAAGCAATTAAATATATAAGCCAACTGAATAGATTAATTACAATATTTCAGTAGTGTGATCTCTGGTTTAGTTCAGAAAAAGTTTCTGAAACATTACTTCTTTTTTAAAGCCCGAAACATGTAAATTCTAATTTTCATCATGACTAAAAAAATAACAAACTATATTAGACAGCATTGCATAATACCCAGACGTAAAATGCTGGAATAATATTAATATTAAACAAAATACAATACATCGTAGCCGTCCTCAACAGTTAACTTCGTCTTAGGTCATATATTAAAATTACACAACTGACCCAATCCGCCATAAAAATTTTGAGAAAGTCATATCATATGTTATTTAAAATTAAAAGTTGCATATATATTGGTAAATCAGTTTTGAAAGTGTTCAGTGATACAAGTAACTACAATATTTATTAATTTTTAGACAAACACTAAATAGATTTTCCCCACCAATACACCTATATATTAAACCTTTTACCTTGTCTTTACCATTTATATCATGCACAAAAATCACCACAAACATGTCACTCCATTACTCATTGCTTGAAAATACCATGTTATCAAATGTTTCATGTTTACCTTAAGGGTCTGTGAGAAGTAGCTCCAGGAAGCGTCCATCAAATCACACCTCCTATTAGGCAATAATCTGAGAAATCTTGCTAGCTAATGGCACGAGATATAGACCATCGAATAATCTAATATTAGTATATAAATTATATATGTTCTAATGCAGATGCACAAACATCGAATCGCTCCTTTACAGAGGGATATGAACATGAAATAATGCGAACATAATGCGAGCATAATAAGCTTCGCATATCTGTTATTAGATCAGCAAAAAAAAGTACCTTAACTAGCTTCAGAACATATTATTAATAAAAGAAAAACAGTAAGCATGTCTAACTCACTATGTAACAAACCTATATATGACATGGCATTCGATGTTTCATGTTGCAGTGAGAACCAATGATTCACCCTCCAGAAAAAAAAAAAAAAAAGTCATTTACTATGAATCCTGTATCCAGAGATGTACGAATAGTTCCATCGCAAGCTTGCATCCATTTTCTGTCTGTAGTATATATTGGCTACCTTTAATTTCAATGGTAAATAGCCACCACAATGTCATTCGCTCAATAAGTCCCACCACCATGTTTTATCACGAACATCCGCAGAGAAAAATAGCAATGAAGAAACATTTGAACCAATGTAACACACGAGCAGAAACATAAACAGCAGACATTGGTTAGCAACGTAAGCATCACACATTTAGAATTTTGATCCAACAGGCATTTCCCAAAACAAAAAGACATTTTGTACGAAAATCAATGAAGAGATTTAAGCGGGAATTCTTTTAAAGCCTGTAGACAATTTTGTGATGCCACGCGCACTTCAATAACCAGTTTTAACGATATGAATTTAAAAATACATGTTTTAAATGCCAAAGATTATTAAACATAAATTAAACAAGTACCCAACCTCCCAAAGTGAATTTATAATAAACATTTTAAATTTATGCTATTATTTTGAAACTATTTACTGTATTAAATTCCATGACTTAAGCAAAAAAGAAGAAACTGCAATCCGTAAATTATACCTTATATTTTATATCTCCGGAGTGTAGTTAAAAGCTTTGATAAAAGCTATTTTGGCTTCACTTGTAGAATTTAATGAGTATCTTGCCCCATTATGAAGAAAGATGAGAGTATTTGGGTACCTCATCTGAAATTTGATGCCTTTCTTAATTAATTCTGCACAAAAGGGAGCAAGTTTCTGTCTTTGTAACTTTATAGATAAGGGTAAGTCTTGAGCAAAAGTTAGTTTATTTTTATTCCAGATAAAATATTTGATCTTTTTTGCTATTTGAAGAATTTTGTAGGTATGTTGGTAGTTTAATAGCCTTACATATACTTGATGAGGCACTGTAACATCTTGTCTTTTATGTAAGGCACGATGTGCTCTCTCTATAATAAGGATAGATGTATCACCTTCCGACTGTAATACCTGTTCCAGTATTTGTTTTGCAACTTTAATTAAATCTTGGTTTTCAATAGACTCTGGAATACCTCTAATTAAAATGTTATTTCTTCGGCTTCTTGCTTCAAGATCAATTAATTTGGCCTGAAGTTCTTTAATTAGATCTGACTTGGCATTTAGATCTTCCGATACATTTTTAATGAGAAATTCATTTGAATGGGTTTTTTGTTCCAAGATATCCACTCTTTCCACAATTTGGTTAATATTGGTACCAAATTTAACAAGTTGTTCAGAAAAATCTTGTATGGCTGTCTGAATAGGCTGCAGCGCTTGTCTCAGTTCATCCATATGGAAATTAGTTTCTTCTTTAGTTTTGGAGCCAGATTTTGTATTGTCTACAGACTGTTTATTTGTTCTCAGTCTCTTTGAAGCTGTCTCTTTTTCTGGAGAAAAAGCAGATGACAGTTTTGCTTTTGTGGTTTGTGTTTCCATGGAATCTAATTCTTTTGCCATTTTCAAGCAGGTCCCTCTTCACGTAGAATTTAGGCACTGGTTTTTGTGAAAAATCAGAAGATATTCTCCACTTTAGTCCAAAAGAAAGGAAAAGAAGACTGAATTTTACTACAAACAAACCACCAATTCCAGGCAAAGCAATATTCTGAGATTATTTATATTCCTCTCTCTTCAGGAAGACAAATTTCTGTATTTTTATCAGGAGAATCTTTGAAAGTAATAACTGAGGTAAGGAGCTCTGTGCAGTAGGTGCTTACCAGTCGACCGCCATCTTGGAATCCAGGATTCTGTCTTTTCATTGTGACATAATAAATTTGTACATGAAAGGGTATTCAGTTATGCAGCTGCTGTGCACTCAACTGTCACAGTAATGGGTACTCTTCCCAATCCATCTCTTCCCTCCTTCTCTCACCCTCTTCCTCTCTCTTTCTCTCAATACACCCCGGACTGCTTAGTAGCTTGCTCTTGAGGTGCAAAATGGGCATCTGCTCTGTCTGAGTCAGTTTTCTACATAACTTTTCTTGACTAATCAACATTTTTGAGTACAACAAAAAGAATGAGAGAATCTGAGGTTAGTGATATGATGCATGAAAATATATACATGTATTGACTTTCGCAAGGGCATTAAGTGGTTGCTAAGGGGATTTAAAACTATCATCTACATTTCCAAATTTCTCAGTATCTGAAATGCCAATGTCCTTGCATAAAGGTGTAAGTCAAGTAGAATTAAGTATAGGGCAAAGAGAAATACACAGACACTGTCCCACTTTCAAAGTTGACTTCATCTTTAAGTGGGGCCATGTAAAAAACCACAAGTCAGGCAGCAAGATACTTAAAGCCAATAATGACAATCAAGGCTGTAAAGTAGAAAATTATAATCAATTTCAGTTAAGACAAACCAAAATCGACAGATCACATTGCAAGAAGCTGTCCTGCTACATGCTTGACACTGTCAAACAGAATTTAATCTGACAGCTACTGAATGTTTGAGGGCCCATTTTCTGTTAAAGTGTTTCACTAACTGGAAGCAGAAAAGTTTTCAAGATTACTGTTACATAAATATTTCACTTTATTTCTATTTTTTATTTCAATGATATGACGGTGATGAGTTCACTAGATAGGATGCTAAGATAAGCATGCAGTTAAGCTTTGGCAAAGACTTTCCTGAAGTTTACTATGAATAAGTCAGTTGACCAAATAGAGTTCCTGGATGTCTCTGTAGTTATAAGGAGAGACAATACTTTGGACACTAAGGTGCACAAGAAGATATGCCATAGGAACACATATTTACAGCGACAAAGCATGCATCCTGGACGTATTTTTAAGAATGTCATCAGAGGTCAGGGTATCAGAGCATCCAGACTGAATGCAAATGAGATGATTTTTTTTTTTTTAAAACAGTTTTATTGATTTTCATATATAAACAAATTATCTTATTGGATTTAATGTACAATTGATAATAGTATATATAACCAAATAACAAATTAAATAACTGAAGTATTTACAAAAACATCCACTTTTATAACATTCATTTGTAGTTAAACATATTAATATTTCATGAAACAATTTATTCTTTTTTTAACAAATTCTGTAGCTTAATCCACACATTATAAGTATATGTTTTCTTAGATGTTCGTGATTTGATTGTTAAAAGTTCTGACTGACAGAGATCAGTAATATCATTTTTAAACTCTGAAAACGATGTAGGGATTCAGCAATTCAATTTCTTGTAATGGTTTTTCTGGCTACAGCTAGGATTGACCAAATTAATGGAAGTTTTGTTTCTTTAACACATGTAGGAATAGATGTATTAAAAAGAACCATAGATCTATTTATGGGAAAACAGTCTGTAAATAGAGCTTGCAACAAGTTATTAACATTTTCCCAATAAGCTTTCAGCTCAGAGCAGTCATAAAACATATGTTCCCATCCTACATTTATCTCTGATTTACATCTCCTACATAAGTTGTGCTTCTTCATCATCATCATCTTCTTTCGGCTGTTCCCATTAGGGGTCGCCACAGCAGATCATCTGTTTCCATTTCTTCCTGTCCTCTGCATCTTGCTATGTCACACCAACCACCTGCATGTCCTCTCTCACCACATCTATAAACCTTAAATTAGGCCTTTCTCTTTTCCTGTTACCTGGTAGCTTCATCCTTAGCATCTTTTTCCCAATATACTCAGCATCCCTCCTCAGCACATGTCCAAACCAACGTAATCTTGTCTCTCTGGCTTTGTCTCCAAACCTTCCAACCTGGGCTGACCCTCTAATATACTTATTCCTAATCCTGTCCACCCTCGTCACACCCAGTGCAAATCTTAACATCTTTAACTCTACCACATCCAGCTCTAACTCCTGTCTTTTTGTCAATGCCACTGTCTCCAACCCATATAACCTAGCTGGTCTCACTACCCTCTTGTAGACCTTCCCTTTCACTCTTACTGGTACTCGTCTGTCACAAATCACTCCTGACACCCTTTTCCACCCACTCCATCCTGCCTGTATTCTCTTCTTCACCTCTCTTCCACACTCACCATTACTCTGAACTATTGATCCAAAGTATTTAAACTCATCCACCTTTGCCACCTCTACTCCTTGCATCCTCACCATTCCTCTATCCTCCCTCTCATTCACACACATATATTCTGTCTTAGTTCTGCTGACCTTCAATCCTCTTCTCTCTAGAGCATATCTCCATCTCTCCAGGGTCTCCTCCACCTGTTCCCTACTCTCAGTACAGATCACAATGTCATCTGCAAACATCATAGTCCACGGGGACTCCTGTCTGATCTCGTCTGTCAACCTGTCCATCACCATTGCAAATAAGAAAGGGCTCAGAGCTGATCCTTGATGTAATCCCACCTCCACCTTAAACACATCTGTCACTCCCACTGCAGACCTCACCACTGTCACACTACCCTCGTACATATCCTGTACCACTCTTACATACTTCTCTGACACTCCCGACTTCCTCATACAATGCCACAACTCCTCTCTAGTCACACTGTCATATGCTTTCTCTAAGTCTGCAAAAACACAATGCAACTCCTTCTGACCTTCTCTGTACTTCTCCATCAACAGAGCAGAGCTCAGAGCAAACATCACATCTGTAGTATGCCAGAAAACCACACTGTTATGTAACACTGACCAAAATTATGAGGCAAATATCTGGACATTCTGTGCAAATCTGTACAGTTAACGTTCAACAAACCACTCCTTGAGCCAATAACCTATGACCACAAGTTAAAAAACAAAGTGGACACCAACTATATATACATACACGATATTAACTGGTTTCTGTATTGTAAAGTTAGTGTTATCCTTATTTTTTTCTTTATGAACAAATTATAGCTTAGAAAGAGTCCTTTAATATCATGTATGTATATATAGTTGGTGTCCACTTTCTTAACTGGTATCAAAGAAAGCTGAAATAGAACGAGCAAAGGTATATATATAAATGGTCTCAGTATCCATTATTAACTGTTCTGATGAAGTCTATCGACGGAAGCGCTTGACCTGTTTTGTGGATTATTCCTACACAGTGGATTATTGATCTGCTTTTGTGGATTAATTTTTGCACAGTCAACAATTTTATGTGGATCGAATAAAGGTTTTTATTAACTTGTGGTCGTAG